>NC_046980.1:24577697-24595197 GCF_009769545.1 Cyclopterus lumpus
CACACGGAAGTCATTGAAAAGTCTCGCTGCAGCTCCTCGCCTCACAACTCTTTATAAAAAGCACTCCTGCTCTCCTCCACAACTTCCCCCCCGCTTTACGTGGCGTTTAAAGATTACCTTTAAAATCAGCGAGTCACTTAACAAGCTCTTTAAATTAGACAAGGCCTCTGGGTCAGCCTCATTACAGATGCCATTAGCAGCCATGCACCGAGGACTGTACAAGGAAATAGTTGTTTAAGGGCCGCTAAGTGATGGTGGCTGATCCTCGTGAAGGATCCAACCGAGTGGCCTAAGTGAGACCTTTCCTGGTGCTGCATCTGAGTCTGAGAAGCCTAGCAGGAGGTGATAGTAATCAATCAGCTCTGTGAACACCATTCACAAGAACCACTGATGTGGTTCAAAAGCTATTGTTGACTCATTTTTGTTCTCCAAACAAATTAAACAAATGTCAAGAAGAGCGTGACCCAAACCGACCTGGGGCTCAGTTGGTGGACTAAGCCTAACCCTAAACCCTAACCCAGTTGGTGGACTAACCCTAACCCTAACCTCTAACTCCTAACCTCTAACCCCTAACCTCTAACCCCTAACCCAGTTGGTGGACTAACCCTAACCTCTAACCCCTAACCCAGTTGGTGGACTAACCCTAACCCTAACCTCTAACCCCTAACCTCTAACCCCTAACCTCTAACCCATAACCCAGTTGGTGGACTAACCCTAACCTCTAACCCCTAACCCAGTTGGTGGACTAACCCTAACCTCTAACCCCTAACCCAGTTGGTGGACTAACCCTAACCTCTAACCCCTAACCCAGTTGGTGGACTAACCCTAACCTCTAACCCCTAACTTCTAACCCCTAACCCAGTTGGTGGACTAACCCTAACCTCTAACCCTAACCCAGTTGGTGGACTAACCCTAATCCCTAACCCTAACCCAGGTTGGTGGACTAACCCCTAAACCCTAACCCAGTTGGTGGACTAACCCTAACCCGTAAACCCTAACGCAGTTGGTAGACTAACCCTAACCCCTAACCCTAACCCAGGTTGGTGGACTAACCCCTAAACCCTAACCCAGTTGGTGGACTAACCCTAACCCCTAACCCAGTTGGTGGACTAACCCTAACCTCTAACCCCTAACCCAGTTGGTGGACTAACCCTAACCTCTAACCTCTAACCCCTAACCCAGTTGGTGGACTAACCCTAACCTCTAACCCCTAACCTCTAACCCCTAACCCAGTTGGTGGACTAACCCTAACCTCTAACCCTAACCCAGTTGGTGGACTAACCCTAATCCCTAACCCTAACCCAGGTTGGTGGACTAACCCCTAAACCCTAACCCAGTTGGTGGACTAACCCTAACCCGTAAACCCTAACGCAGTTGGTAGACTAACCCTAACCCCTAACCCTAACCCAGGTTGGTGGACTAACCCCTAAACCCTAACCCAGTTGGTGGACTAACCCTAACCCCTAACCCAGTTGGTGGACTAACCCTAACCTCTAACCCATAACCCAGTTGGTTGACTAACCCTAACCTCTAACCCATAACCCAGTTGGTGGACTAACCCTAACCCCTAACCTCTAACCCCTAACCCAGTTGGTGGACTAACCCTAACCTCTAACCCCTAACCCCTAACCCTAACCCAGTTGGTGGACTAACCCTAATCCCTAACCCTAACCCAGGTTGGTGGACTAACCCCTAAACCCTAACCCAGTTGGTGGACTAACCCTAACCCGTAAACCCTAACGCAGTTGGTAGACTAACCCTAACCCCTAACCCAGTTGGTAGACTAACCATAACCCCTAAACCCTAACCCAGTTGGTGGACTAACCCTAACCTCTAACCCCTAACATCTAACCCCTAACCCAGTTGGTGGACTAACCCTAACCCTAACCCTAACCTCTAACCCCTAACCCAGTTGGTGGACTAACCCTAACCTCTAACCCCTAACCCCTAACCCTAACCCAGTTGGTGGACTAACCCTAATCCCTAACCCTAAACCAGGTTGGTGGACTAACCCCTAAACCCTAAACCCTAACCCAGTTGGTGGACTAACCCTAACCCCTAACCCCTAACCCAGTTGGTGGACTAACCCTAACCCGTAAACCCTAACGCAGTTGGTAGACTAACCCTAACCCCTAACCCCTAACCCAGTTGGTAGACTAACCATAACCCCTAAACCCTAACCCAGTTGGTGGACTAACCCTAACCTCTAACCCCTAACCCAGTTGGTAGACTAACCCTAACCCCTAACCCCTAACCCAGTTGGTAGACTAACCCTAACCCCTAACCCCTAACCCAGTTGGTAGACTAACCCTAACCCCTAACCCCTAACCCAGTTGGTAGACTAACCATAACCCTAACCCCTAACCCTAACCCAGGTTGGTGGACTAACCCCTAAACCCTAACCCAGGTTGGTGGACTAACCCTAACCCCTAACCCAGTTGGTGGACTAACCCTAACCCGTAAACCCTAACGCAGTTGGTAGACTAACCCTAACCCCTAACCCAGTTGGTAGACTAACCATAACCCTAACCCCTAACCCTAACCCAGTTGGTGGACTAACCCTAACCCCTAACCCAGTTGGTAGACTAACCCTAACCCCTAACCCAGTTGGTGGACTAACCCTAACCCCTAACTCAAACCCTAACCCCTAACCCAAACCCTAACCCCTAACCCAGTTGGTGGACTAACACTAACCCCTAACCCAGTTGGTGGACTAACAATAACCCCTAACTCCTGGAGTTAAATGTGGGATTTTAACCCAGGAGACAGGCGTACTTGTCCCATGTGGATAAGAACGTCAACAATGAGTTATTGTATCGGCTACATGAGGAGGTACAGAAGGAACCGTCCCTTTCATGAAGTTGTGTTGCCTAAACACTCACACTGGTTTTGTTGCCTACACCTAAAAAATAAGTTGTGTTGTCTTAACCTAACGAGAGTTGTGTTGTCTTAACCTAACGAGAGTTGTGTTGTCTAAACCTAGCGAGAGTTGTGTTGCCTAAACTTAACAAAGTAGTTGTGTTAAACCTAACTAAGTAGTTGTGTTAAACCTAACTAAGTAGTTGTGTTAAACCTAACTAAGTAGTTGTGTTAAACCTAACTAAGTAGTTGTTTTGTCTAAGCTTAACAAAGTAGTTGTGTTGTCTAAACCTAACAATCAAAGTTGTGTTTAAACCTAACAAAGTAGTTGTGGTAAACCTAACTAAGTAGTTGTGTTAAACCTAACAAAGTAGTTGTGTTAAACCTAACACAGTAGTTGTGTTAAACCTAACTAAGTAGTTGTTTTGTCTAAGCTTAACAAAGTAGTTGTGTTGTCTAAACCTAACAATCAAAGTTGTGTTTAAACCTAACAAAGTAGTTGTGTTAAAACTAACAAAGTAGTTGTGTTAAACCTAACAAAGTAGTTGTGTTAAACCTAACTAAGTAGTTGTGTTAAACCTAACTAAGTAGTTGTGTTAAACCTAACTAAGTAGTTGTGTTAAACCTAACTAAGTAGTTGTGTTTAAACCTAACTAAGTAGTTGTGTTAAACCTAACTAAGTAGTTGTGTTTAAACCTAACTAAGTAGTTGTGTTAAACCTAACTAAGTAGTTGTGTTAAACCTAACAAAGTAGTTGTCTTAAACTTAATGTCACATTGGACATACTGATGTGGAAAACACGACATGTCACACATTTAGAGCAATGAAAAGTGAACATGGGTTCAACAGCCTAGAAAGCTGCAGTTGCATGTGAGAACGAGGAGACTGAATAATGCACACGTGGAATATGACTCGTTGATGCATTGATATTCATGCTCAGGTTTACATCCACGCTGAGCAGACAGCATGCAGAGGAGGAGCGTCCTCTCGGACAGTTTGGGGGCGCCATGCGTGAGCTTCGGTCGGGGCAGCTTCCATATTAAGAGTGTTTTCCACTGCAATTAAGGCTTTGGCCTGATCCCTTCTGACACCATAATTGTTATTTCAAACACAGATTAATAAATCATGGACATCTAGTTAAGAATTAAAATAGGTCTCCACCACCACTGCAGCCCAGGCTAACCTCCACGGCCCAGTCCCTGCACACGCACACACACACACACACACACACACACACACACACACACATATATATATCCATCCATCCATCCATTTTCAATACCGCTTATCCTCATTAGGGTCGGGGGGGCGTGTTCATGTGTATATATATATATATATATATATATATATATATATATATATATATATATATATATATATATATATATATATATATACACATGAACACAGTGTGTGTGTTCTCATATGCATGTTTACATAGACCAACATATACATACTTTAATAAGCTGAGTGCATATACACTTACATCTTACAGTACTCACGTGCAGAGATGCCATCAAATCCATCAATGTGTGTTCATTCATATTCCTTTGTGTCTGTCAATATATTGCTTCGAAATGTGAAATATGTTCATCCAATGCTAATTATAAAAAAATCTGCATATTAACTGGTATATTAACCCTTAAATAGTCAACATAATAGTAGTTTTAATCTGGTTATACAACTTAAAAAAAATAGCTAGTGTGTTTCCATGTGTAGAGTAATATAAACATGGACACACAATGGACACACACATAGTGTGTTTCCATCTATAGAGTAATATAAACATGGACACACAATGGACACACACATAGTGTGTTTCCATCTATAGAGTAATATAAACATGGACACACAATGGACACACACATAGTGTGTTTCCATCTATGGAGTAATATAAACATGGACACACAATGGACACACACATAGTGTGTTTCCATCTATGGAGTAATACAAACATGGACACACAATGGACACACACATAGTGTGTTTCCATCTATAGAGTAATATAAACATGGACACACAATGGACACACACATAGTGTGTTTCCATCTATAGAGTAATATAAACATGGACACACAATGGACACACACATAGTGTGTTTCCATCTATAGAGTAATATAAACATGGACACACAATGGACACACACATAGTGTGTTTCCATCTATAGAGTAATATAAACATGGACACACAATGGACACACACATAGTGTGTTTCCATCTATGGAGTAATACAAACATGGACACACAATGGACACACAATGGACACACAATGGACACACACATATCTGTATGGAGACATGCCAACACACACATAAATACCCTGTGCGGTACACAAGCACAAACTGTAAACATCCCACAGTCACAAGCAAATACACAATACATACACACATCATCTGTGCAAATACGCACTTGCGTGTTGAACCCCCCCCCCCCCCCCCCCCCCCCCCCCCCCCACACACACACACACACACACACACACACACACACACACACACACACACCCTCAGTTCGTGGCACTATTTACTGTGGGCACTTAGGACACAGTCCATTTAAATAAATGGGAGCTGAAAGCAGAAAAGTCTGAATAATAAATGCATGAACATGGAGCTCCTCCTCCTTCACCTTTATGTCCTTTCCCCACATCTCTCCATCTCTCCATCTCTCCTCCTCCTCCACCTTTATGTCCTTTCCCCACATCTCTCCATCTCTCCATCTCTCCTCCTCCTTCACCTTTATGTCCTTTCCCCACATCTCTCCATCTCTCCTTCTCTCCATCTCTCCTCCTCCTTCACCTTTATGTCCTTTCCCCACATCTCTCCATCTCTCCATCTCTCCATCTCTCCTCCTCCTTCACCTTTATGTCCTTTCCCCACATCTCTCCATCTCCTCCATCTCTCCTTCTCTCCATCTCTCCTCCTCCTTCACCTTTATGTCCTTTCCCCACATCTCTCCATCTCTCCATCTCTCCATCTCTCCTCCTCCTTCACCTTTATGTCCTTTCCCCACATCTCTCCATCTCTCCATCTCTCCATCTCTCCTCCTCCTCCACCTTTATGTCCTTTCCCCACATCTCTCCATCTCTCCATCTCTCCTCCTCCTTCACCTTTATGTCCTTTCCCCACATCTCTCCATCTCTCCTTCTCTCCATCTCTCCTCCTCCTTCACCTTTATGTCCTTTCCCCACATCTCTCCATCTCTCCATCTCTCCTCCTCCTTCACCTTTATGTCCTTTCCCCACATCTCTCCATCTCTCCTTCTCTCCATCTCTCCTCCTCCTTCACCTTTATGTCCTTTCCCCACATCTCTCCATCTCTCCATCTCTCCATCTCTCCTCCTCCTTCACCTTTATGTCCTTTCCCCACATCTCTCCATCTCTCCTTCTCTCCATCTCTCCTCCTCCTTCACCTTTATGTCCTTTCCCCACATCTCTCCATCTCCTCCATCTCTCCTTCTCTCCATCTCTCCTCCTCCTTCACCTTTATGTCCTTTCCCCACATCTCTCCATCTCTCCATCTCTCCATCTCTCCTCCTCCTTCACCTTTATGTCCTTTCCCCACATCTCTCCATCTCTCCATCTCTCCATCTCTCCTCCTCCTCCACCTTTATGTCCTTTCCCCACATCTCTCCATCTCTCCATCTCTCCATCTCTCCTCCTCCTTCACCTTTATGTCCTTTCCCCACATCTCTCCATCTCTCCTTCTCTCCATCTCTCCTCCTCCTTCACCTTTATGTCCTTTCCCCACATCTCTCCATCTCTCCATCTCTCCTCCTCCTTCACCTTTATGTCCTTTCCCCACATCTCTCCATCTCTCCTCCTCCTTCACCTTTATGTCCTTTCCCCACATCTCTCCATCTCCTCCATCTCTCCTTCTCTCCATCTCTCCTCCTCCTTCACCTTTATGTCCTTTCCCCACATCTCTCCATCTCTCCTTCTCTCCATCTCTCCTCCTCCTTCACCTTTATGTCCTTTCCCCACATCTCTCCATCTCTCCATCTCTCCTCCTCCTTCACCTTTATGTCCTTTCCCCACATCTCTCCATCTCTCCATCTCTCCTCCTCCTTCACCTTTATGTCCTTTCCCCACATCTCTCCATCTCTCCATATCTCCTCCTCCTTCACCTTTCTGTCCTTTCCCCACATCTCTCCATCTGTCCTCCTCCTTCACCTTTATGTCCTTTCCCCACATCTCTCCATCTCTCCATCTCTCCTCCTCCTCCACCTTTCTGTCCTTTCCCCACATATCTCCATCTCTCCATCTCTCCTCCTCCTCCACCTTTATGTCCTTTCCCCACATCTCTCCATCTCTCCATCTCTCCTCCTCCTCCACCTTTCTGTCCTTTCCCCAGGAGGGAGGAGGAGAAGGTAGGAGGGAGGAGGGAGGAGGAGGAGGGAGGAGGGAGGGACGAGGTCAAGGGAGGAGGGAGGAGAAGGGAGGGAGGAGAAGGGAGGAGGGAGGAGGAGGGAGGAGGAGCAGAACCGGCGAAGGGCCCGTAGTGCACTCTACATACTGTGCTATCTTTCAAAATGGATTTAGGACAGAAAAGTATAGATGACGCAAAAAAGAGCACAGAGGCTACAAAGAGGAAGAGGGGTGAGAGAGGGGTGAGAGAGGGGTGAGCGAGGGGTGAGAGAGGGGTGAGCGAGGGGTGAGAGAGGGGTGAGCGAGGGGTGAGAGAGGGGTGAGCGAGGGGTGAGAGAGGGGTGAGAGAGGGGTGAGCGAGGGGTGAGAGAGGGGTGAGAGAGGGGTGAGAGAGGGGTGAGAGACGGGTGAGAGAGGGGTGAGAGAGGGGTGAGCGAGGGGTGAGAGAGGGGTGAGAGAGGGGTGAGAGAGGGGTGAGAGACGGGTGAGCGAGGGGTGAGAGAGGGGTGAGAGAGGGGTGAGAGAGGGGTGAGCGAGGGTGTGCTACAGAGCAACATTTCCAGTGTGCTGGTTCCACTTCACGGTAACCGCTCCGTTGAAAGATGGCCGCCTGTGGTCACTGAACTCTTTCTGTTACACAACTCTGTGTTGGTTTCATGGACGTAGAGGAATGAGACCCACAGACAGACACACAGACAGACAGACAGACAGACAGACAGACAGACACACAGACAGACACACAGACAGACTGACAGACAGACAGACAGACAGACAGACAGACACACACACAGACACACAGACACACAGACTGACACACATACAGACACACAGACACACAGACAGACAGACACACAGACACACAGACTGACACACAGACACACAGACTGACAGACAGACAGACAGACAGACACACACACAGACACACAGACACACAGACAGACAGACTGACAGACAGACACACAGACTGACAGACTGACAGACAGACGCGTACCGATTGGATCAACAACACCGTCCCTGACTAGAGGAGGTATCCACCACGCTGCTCCCTGAGGATGAAACTTAGGTTGAGCATCGTATCTGTTGACGCCCGTAGTCAACACCAGAAGGCTTCAAACTGAGGTGACAGGTGTAGGTATCATGTCCCCTCTTTGTGTGAGGAACAGAATTGTATAAATAGGAGTGCATCGGAACCACTAGACAGCTCCAGAAACATGCAACATATTAGCAGAGATTGGTTTGCATTGAAGGTCCTCTTGGTTTCTGGAGTTAAGGACTTGGCCGACCCTTACATCAGAGTAAGGTCAGGTACGGGGTCCCATTGGAACTGGTCTGCGTGTCAATATGTCATCTCCCTGGATGGATCAAAGCTGACCTTGAACCAACTGCGGCTTCGATTGAATGGTTCGTAACATCATGCTATGTTATGTATAATTATTCTATAATCAGTTCTATAATTATTAATTTTAATATATTCAATTAGGTGTGGCTCTGTTGGATGGGGTCCTAAAGGTTTGGACCGATGTAGACCTGGCCTTGCTCCTTGCTTTGATAGATCCTGATGCGCAGGTGGCACCTTGCATGGTAGCCCCTCCATCAGCGTATGAATGGGTGAATGATGACATGAAGTGTTAAAGAGCTTTGAGTGGTATGAAGACTAGAAAAGAGATGGACAAGTAAAGTCTATTTACTAATCAGAATAAAAACTGCTATTGAACACACTGTGGGTTGCAGCGTGCTGGGTGCAAACTGTTGTCCTCTGTCAGGAACAAGGGCTCTTCTTAAAACATCTTCATTTTTAAATGAATTATCTTTGGATCATGTTATGAACACATATGCCTGTGTTTGTATACCAGCTGCTTCTGCTGGATGTGGTCCCTTTTTAGCAATGATTACGCTGTCTGATGGACCGGGATTCAGAGTCTCCCACCCTCCAGCTCACCCTATTCAAAAGTGTCCATAGGTGCATGTGTGGTGTGCATGGCAGTGTTGGGCTCGATCAAAAGGGCCTTGAAATGTGTTTTGGCTGGCCATGACAGATCAGTGGGCGACAATCCACAAAGCGGCCCCCCCGAGGACCCCCACGGTGACCTTGCATCTAAACTGAATGCAACCCCCTAATCCAGTGTGTCACCTCGCACAACCGGGCCCTTCACCTCGCGGCGGAGAGATGAATCAAAGAGAAAAGGAGCCTCTTGCTGCCCAGGAAACACAGCAGTGGAGAGTGGAGAGATGACCTTATAAGAAGTAGCAGATGAGATCAGATGGTGAGGTGACAGGTCAAAGAAACATGCAGGAGGTGGAGGTAAAAAACAACAAAAAACAGAGAGAGAGAGTCTAGGAAAGAAGTGGGGCAGAGAAGAGGCCGTGAGGTGTGGAGAGTGGGGACTGAGGAGGATTAAGTGGTCATGCTGGGCTTCTGTGTGTGTGTGTGTGTGTGTGTGTGTGTGAGGGGCTACAATGGGGTTATTGTGATGTCACCAAATACAGTTTATGCACTGAGCCGACGATGAACACACAAACACGTGTTCATGTTCGTACATTTACCTGAAGATCACATCAATTCTATCAGTCTCACAGTTCACGGTTCACCGGTCCCCAGAAAAACTCTCACGGAACCACAAACCCAAAGCGATAGTGACAGCAACATCACGTCTAATGTTCAGGACATTCAGGTGCTTTCTGCTCAAGGTCGGATTTATGAAAGATACATATGCTCATGATATTACAGCTGTGGTGGGGAATGCTCTCCAATAGTAAAGGCAGTGGTGTGAACCCTGCCCTCAGGTTGGATCCTCCCCAAAATAATTCCCTAATCAGGGCCCTGTTGGCATGGACTGTTTGTTTGTGTGAAACCAACTGTGTTTGTTTGTTTGTTAGTGTTGATTCTTTCTGGTACTCGTTTCCTTTTCTTTAGGTGAAGTAGAGACCACATGTTTTGGGAGACACGGTGCAGTCCCTCCACCGTCTGCATGCACTAACTCGGGATACGGGTGTAGACCTTTCTGTTGGGAGGATTGGGTGTTGCACGCAGGAGAGTCACTGGTAGCTCCTCAGTGCCGTCTGCCTCCACACCAGAGGCCTCCCCCGCCACGGAGGGATTATCTTCTGCAAAGTTGCCTTTGAGTCAAGAACAAGCCAAGGCTCCTCCTGCAGCTGGCTGCCCGGACAAGAACCTGATGGTCACTGTGGCTGACCTCCAGAGACTCTGAGGAGAACGTCCCAGAAGAACAGCCACCATTGCAACACTCTGGACTCTATGGCCAGGCAATTGGCAAACTGTATTCTAAACTAAGCTGTACACCCTTTATTCGGTAGGACAGGTCAAGGGGCATGAGTTCCCTTCGCAGAGCGGCTGCTTGCTATTAGAAGTAGAAGTGTGGCAGACCAGAGGCAGGGAGGGCTTCTCCAAGACCATCTGCCCGTTGCTCTCCTGTCATGGGCTACATCATGGAGCATGAAGGCTGGGCTTCCATTGGAAGGCTCACCCAACCTGTCTCACATGTGTATCTGGAACTATGGGTCTCATTGTAAGGCCTCACACTCTACTTGAAGGTAATATTACTTTAGAATTACTAAACGACAGATAGAAAAAGGGGCCCCATAGCACGTCATGCAAGACCCCCTTGAATGACACTTCGGACCCCCTGAAAGCTTCAATGGTAAACATGTCGGGGTTCTCTAAAATCATAACAAAATGATGTGTCACTTGCAATTGTCTCTCATATTAATAGTAGCTGTTCACAAATATGAAGTGAGTGTGTCTGTTTGAGGACCTAAATCCAGAGAGGTGTCATCCTCAATGCCAGATACATTCCTTTGATCCTTAAAAGACTTTAAAATAAAAGAGAAAGCTGTATCTGGTGAAACATGAATGATGTTCACAAACAGCTCGTTAGCTTAAGCATATTCGTTGAGATGGAAACGCAATGCGGACCATCTACCTGAACCTCAAAGTTCAACCTGACCTCCTCTGCCTCCTCGGGGTCCGAGGTGGAGCGCGTCATTTAAATATGTTGCCATGCACGTACATACCTGGAGAAGTATTTAGAAATATGGGGATGTATTTTATATGAGACAGGGCTGAATGAACTTTAACAGAAGTGCACCTTTATGCAAGTGCAATAAGTCTAGAACATTAACAAGCTAACCTTTTGAAAATGCGTGTTCAGGTTTATCTGACAACTTTAATAAGCAACTGTCAAATTCATTCACACCAACGTTTCCGTGGAGGTGAGCAGGAAGTGGAGGTGAGCAGGAAGTGGAGGTGAGCAGGAAGTGGAGGTGAGCAGGAAGTGGAAGCTGCCGTGAATGTTCTTCATCCTCAAGACGACACATCAATGTCAGCTGGGAGAAGAATGTGAGGATTAGTGAAATAAACTTCTACAAAAGATGTATTTATTAATAAGAGCCTTTTACTTGAAACCATTGTGTAGAGAAATAAAACTAAATAATACGGACTGAACATACCACCATGTAAAAAAATACATTCAAACATCATATCGAGTGTCTTACAAAAATAAAATAAAACTGAAGTGTGAATTCTATTATTGAAAACAATTAATTTAAGCAACGCTTTTCCCAGCAGTTGATTGTTGTAATACTGTAAACATGCTAATTAATTAAAAATGTTAGATGCTGCCTTACCATTTATTGCAGTTGGTATGAGGACGTTGTTTTGTTGGCTGCTTCCAGTAAAATGGAACATTGATGCTTTTCAAGCACACAAAATGCCCGTTGAAGGTCTTTCTTTCTTTCTTTAGAAGACAAATGACTCGACCTGCATCACCTGTGGCTGAAAGTGCTGTTAAAGAAGTAAACCTGATTATTTACCAATAACAATAATATACAGGATTGATTGAGGACTATTGGACCATGAATAAACTGTCCTGAACACTTTGAACAAGTTGCTTGGTGTCGTCCGGCTGCTGCTCGCTTCTTTCAGGTTAAATCTGTTGAACTATATGCTGTAAAATAGAATAAATACAACATATTCATATGTGACAGTATGAACAATGGCACTAACTATCATATGTTATTATATATAAAATAGATATATTTAGAAATAGGATTTAAACAAATCCGTGCACCAAAGAATTTCCTGTGTCTTGTTTTCATGAAAGCAGCGAATTGCAAGACTCCAGCCTAGTGGGTTAGCAGCTGGCGTGTGTGTGTGTGTGTGTGTGTGTGTGTGTGCGTGTGTCCATCTAATTCACATTGGCGCCGTAATCAATACATTTGATGGGATTGAGGTGTCGCTACAGGCATCTTTAAACGGGTTGCCATGGTTACTCTCTGGATGCACATTCACTTTCATTATGCAAACAAAGACTCAGAGCTAATTGTATTCATAAGAGGACACATGCTCAATCTCAAATGCATGAACTCATATCAACACACACACACACACACACACACACACAAACCTCCCAACCTACACAAGAATAATTCCTCGTGTGCACAATACTCCCTTCTCGGACACTGAAATAACTTTCAGCAGTAGGACACACACACACACACACACACACACACACACACACACACACACACACACACACACACTGCTGTGACCCCAGAGAGCAGGCCAGCTGTGTGTGTGCTGGAGCAGTAACCCCGGCGTTAATTATAAATCAATGGGCCAACTGCAAACGCACACAGAGTGCATCTCCGGCACACATGACTTCTCCATGCATGTCAACATCCACAGAGTATAGGAGCTGTTTAAAGTGCAATATTCATGGCTGATGATAACAGATGGCAGACACACACGGAGCAACACACTGCACTGATACAGGACAGCGATACAGACACAGGCTGAGAGGGGCGGGGGGGTCTCAGTTAGACATGTTCCCTTCTTTGGGTTTGGTTGATTTCCTTTCCAGAGATCTGGCCATCTACTTCCACTTCTACTGTTCTCCAAGAGCCCACACGACACTACTCAACGGTACGGGTGAACCCCCCCACCCGGTCCTCAGTCACCACGCAGCGACTCGATGAGGTCGGGCTGAACATGAAGACGCTCGTTACAAAGCCTCGTGCGTTGTGTCTGTGATGTCATTTAGGTTAAGAACTTAAGAACAGCGGCCTATGGGTGAAACTCTTGAGATCCTTCCCCCCACACACACTGTGTCACCCTTTATGCAGAGTGTATCTCAATGTGTAATACTGAATGGGTTTATGTCTGCATAACTTAGAAGAGAGGTGCATCTCATCAGATACCGAGAAGTATTTGAAACTTCTGAATTGTGACCTTTGAATCATTTCAGTTCCCTTCATACTCAGCGGATGCTTTCTGGTACATATGGAACTACAGCTTTCCAAAGTGTTCTGTGCTTTACGCTCTTATTTATGACTGTATGATCGTTTCAGATGAATCTGTAAATACATTTACATTTTTTCACTTGGATAATGCAGCTTTGTCCACCACGTCTGTCGGCCGAGAGCAAACCGCATTGTTCAGGTTGTGCAACCTTCTGAAGCCTCAGAGGCAAACTAAAAGAAAAAGGTACTGTTTCTCCTTCTGTTTCAATGTGTCATCTTCTGCCAGGCATGTTTACACCTCCATGCACACGGACAGAAAACCACGAGGAGCTCACTTCCTCTGATTTATACACCTCCCTGGTAAAGTGATACAATCGAGAAACACAAATGTTTTTAAAGCATCCATTGGTAATAATGAGATGGCAGAAACACACACACACACACACACACACACACACTCTCACTTCTTTCTTCTTGAGGACACCTTCAAACAGGCCTTCTTGTGTCGGTCCCAAAGTGAGGACCGGTCAAAATGTCCTCACTTTCCAAAGATGTCCTCACTCTGAAGGTCAAAGAATCTAAATAGTCCCCACAAAGATAGCAGAACGAGTACATGCACACACACACACACTCCAAGAAAACTGCACACGCCGGCACAGAGACAGCAGAGGAAAAAAGCAATTAATTATATCATAAAGTTATATGTGTATTCATTTTCATATGCTGAAAATCAATTGAAGCCAAAGGGAAAACTGCAGTGTTGCAATGGAGAATAATGTTGAAGAGATGCATATTAGCACTGGGAAAAAATATATCATATTTCTAGAATTACTAAAACAATTTTGTTAATTTCTGCTTTCTTTTTACTCACAGAATGGTATTTTGATGCTTATGATAATGCTATTTAGAAACTGTATTCTTCTCACACTACTGATTCATATCCCAACAAACATAAGATGTGATTGTCATAGTTAAATATAAAGAGGGTCATTTTCAACCACAGTACGTCCTTGTGTCAGACGCTTCACACGCAGGCAAACACGACACATCAATCATACATGTACATACAGCAATATGCATACAGCATCATACATATACATACAGCAACATGCATGCATCATCATACATATACATACAGCAACATGCATGCAGCACCATACTGATACATACAGCAACATGCATGCAGCATCTTACATAGACATACAGCAACATGCATGTAGCATCATACATATACATACAGCAACATGCATGCAGCATCATACTGAAACATACAGCAACATGCATGCAGCATCATACATATACATACAGCAACATGCATGCAACATCATACTGATACATACAGCAACATGCATGCAGCATCATACATATACATACAGCAACATGCATGTAGCATCATACATATACATACAGCAACATGCATGTAGCATCATACATAGACATACAGCAACATGCATGTAGCATCATACTGATACATACAGCAACATGCATGCAGCATCATACATATACATACAACAACATGCATGTAGCAACATGCATGCAGCATCATACATAGACATACAGCAACATGCATGTAGCATCATACTGATACAAACATCAACATGCATGCAGCATCATACATATACATACAGCAACATGCATGCAGCATCATACATATACATACAGCAACATGCATGTAGCATCATACATAGACATACAGCAACATGCATGTAGCATCATACTGATACATACATCAACATGCATGCAGCATCTTACATATACATACAACAACATGCATGTAGCAACATGCATGCAGCATCTTACATAGACATACAGCAACATGCATGCAGCATCATACATATACATACAGCAACATGCATGCAGCATCATACATATACATACAGCAATATGCATGCACCAACATGCATGCATCATCTACATGCATGCAGCCGCTCGCCCTGACCTCAGCATATGCAGAAGCCTTCAAGAGCAACATTAGACATCAACAGGGGGGAGATGGAGAGAGAGAGAGCGGTGGGGGAGGGAGGGAGGGCGATCAAGTGTGCTCTACAAATTATATATAACTACTTGTACAATTACGGGTCTATATTACTAACTGCAGTCTGTCACAACAGCGGAGGCTCAGCAAGAGGACCGGACCGAGGCCAGGGTGGAGACAAGGAGAGAGGGGGTGAGGAAGTGTCAGAACAATACCCACATTGACTTGGAGAGCCCTTCATATGACGGGCTGTTGTGTATTTCTGAAGAAAAGCTGCTAAACACGACATGCTTTGAAGAGTAACCATATGGAGTCCTCTAATTAAGCCCAGGATACATCCTGGTCCCTGTCAGTCTATGTGGAGCCGGATCGTATGGAGTCGTTATGAACCAGCCTGCTCTCCCTAAAAAATACTTTCCCACATCACAAAACCGCACGACGCATTCAGTTTGGGGGGAAACTGTTTTTGACGAATGTCAGGTATGTTTTTGATCATAGTTCAGCCAAGTAGTTTTTGTTTCGTTTCAAATTACAACCTGAATGTTGTGTTTTAAGCTGCAGCTGTAATCCTGAGAAAATACATTTGCTTTCAAATTTGAAAAAAGTATTTTATGACAGATACATTAATTCCTGAACGTATTTGTATGATTTTCTTTGTTGTATATGTATATACTGTATATGTATACGTATAACTTGGGTTGTCACCGACATCTGGAGAACATTTTTATGTCAACGGCACCTTTAGAAATATATTTACTGAGAATAATGGTGACGTGTTCAATACTTATTTTACCCGCTGTATATAGTCATATTATACATACAAAAGATATAGTTTTATGTATTTATGAAATTAAGAATAAAGACACTTCTTGACATTGTATTGCTATTTTATCTGTTATAACAATATTAAACTCTTATGAAGAGGAGAACAACATACACTGTCGTGTGTCGGCCACATTGAGGTCAATTAAAGACACAACTCTGGGGGCCATGACCCCTCCCCTAATGTGTGGCTCATGGGTAGAGCGGTTGTCCTGTAACCACAAGGTAGCAGGTTCGATTCCTGGTCTCACCATAGTTCACATGAACACACTGAACCCCGATCGCTTCACAGCAGCCCACCGCACCTAAATGCTAAGGATGGCTTCAATGCAATAATTTATTATTTCAATAAAATAACTGAAATAACTCGACCTTGTCTACACACGTTTCCATTTTAAAACGCACATCTCTCGCTACGTTGACACTGAGCGTCCTCACCACGCAGTTTTAGACTAGAGCACCAAACTGAGGAGTTATGAAACAACGACGCCTTCATATCTCACGAGCTGCCACAGAACCAACAGCAGTTGAGTTTGGAGACTTCGTGAAAGTATATTTATTACATTACATTAGATTAAACGTCATTTAGCTGACGCTTTTACCCAAAGGGACTTACAATAAGGAAATTCAACCATGATAACACACTCAGAACAACAAGAATCAAGAACGTTGTTCAATAAAATACCATAAGTAATACCATGAGTAATACCATGAGTAATATCATGAGTAATACCATGAGTAATATCATGAGTAATACCATGAGTAATATCATGTCCTGGATGTAGACGGGACCCAATCTGTTCGCAGCACGGTACTCAAGAATTTAGGTTGAAGACCAGTTGAGCAGCTGCATTCTGGATGAGCTGTAGAGGTCCAATGGCATTAGCAGGTAGACCTGAAGGAGGGAGTTACAATAGTCTAGCCGTGAGATGATCAGAGCTTGGACCAGAACCTGGACCAGGACCTGGACCAGAGCCTGGACCAGAACCTGTGCCGCCTTCTGAGTGAGAAGAGGTCCTATTCTCCTGATGTTGTACAGCATGTACCTACAGGAGCGTGTTATTGCGGTAATGTTGGCAGTCAGGGAGAGTTGACTGTCGAGCGTCACTCCGAGGTTCGTGGCAGTCGGAGTCGGAACCAGCACTGAGTTGTTGAAGTTAATAGTTAGGTTGTGGGTGGGAGAGACTTTTCCTGGAAGGAGGAGAAGTTCAGTCTTGTCCGGGTTAA
>NC_046980.1:24600197-24650197 GCF_009769545.1 Cyclopterus lumpus
TCTATTGTGGACGCGGCTGCTCGGGGCTGTGGCCGGAAGGTCATCGGTGCCTGTCGTGGCGGCAACCCGAGAACCCGGTGGTGGACACCGGGGGTGAGTGAAGCCGTCAAACTGAAGAAGGAGGCCTTTCGGGCCTGGCTGGCCCAGGGGTCTCCTGAAGCAGCTGACGGGTACCGGCGGGCCAGAAGGGCTGCAGCGGCGATGGTCGCGGAGGCTAAAGCTCGGGCATGGGAGGAGTTCGGGGAGGCCATGGAGAAGGACTTTCGGTTGGTCTCAAGGAAGTTCTGGCAAACCATCCGACGGCTCAGGAAGGGAAAGCAGGATCTACCCCAGGCTGTTCTCAGCAGAGGGGGGGGGGGGGGGGTGGAACTGCTGACCCGGACTGGGGACATCGTCGGGCGGTGGAAAGAGCACTTTGAGGAACTCCTAAACCCGGCCAACATGTCCCCCGGAGAAGGGGCAGCGCCGGAAGACTTTGGGGTGGATTCACCCATATCCCTGGCAGAGGTCGCTAAGGTAGTCAAAAAGCTCCTTGGTGGCAAGGCGCCAGGGGTGGATGAGATCCTCCCTGAGATGCTGAAAGCGCTGGACATTGTTGGGCTGTCTTGGTTGACACGCCTTTTCAGTGTCGCATGGGGGTCGGGAACAGTGCCCATGGACTGGCAGACCGGGGTGGTGGTTCCCATCTTCAAGAAGGGGGACCGGAGAGTGTGTTCGAACTATCGTGGTATCACACTGCTCAGCCTCCCGGGAAAAGCTTATGCCAGGGTGCTGGAGAGGAGGCTCCGATCGCTTGTTGAACCTCAGATTCAAGACGAACAGTGTGGATTCCGTCCCGGTCGTGGAACAGTGGACCAGCTCTTAACCCTCGCAAGATTACTGGAGGGGTCCTGGGAGTTTGCCCAACCAGTTTACATGTGCTTTGTAAACCTGGAGAAGGCTTTCGACCGGGTCCCTCTGGGGTTTTTGTGGGGGGTGCTGCGGGAGTATGGGGTGCCGGACCCGTTGGCACGGGCCATCCGGTCTCTGTACACCTGCAGTAGGAGCTGTGTTCGTCTCCTCGGTAGTAAGTCAGACACATTCCCGGTGGGTGTTGGCCTCCGCCAGGGCTGCCCTTTATCACCGGTCCTGTTCGTGACCTTCAAGGACAGGATATCTAGGCGCAGCCAGGGGGCGGAGAGGATCCGGTTTGGGAGTCTCGGGATCGCCTCTCTGCTGTTTGCGGATGATGTGGTCCTGTTTGCCTCCTCGGACCGTGACCTCCAGCATTCACTGGGGCGTTTTGCAGCCGAGTACGAAGCGGCAGGGATGAGAGTTAGCACCTCCAAATCTGAGGCCATGGTGCTCTGCCGGAAACCGGCGGATTGCTCCCTCCAGGTGGGGGCAAACTGCCTACCCCAAGCGAAGGAGTTCAAGTATCTCGGGGTCTTGTTCACGAGTGAGGGTAAGGTGGAGCGGGAGATCGATAGGCGGATCGGTGCGGCTGCAGCAGTAAAACAGGCGCTGTACCGGTCCGTCTTAGTGAAGAGGGAGCTGAGCCGGAAGGCAAAGCTCTCCATTTACTGGTCGGTCTACGTTCCAACCCTCACCTATGGTCACGAACTCTGGGTCGTGACCGAAAGAACGAGATCTCGGATACAAGCGGCCGAAATGAGCTTCCTCCGTAGGGTGGCCGGGCTCAGCCTTAGAGATAGGGTAAGGAGCTCGGACATCAGGGGGGAGCTCGGAGTCGAGTCGCTGCTCCTTCATGTCCAAAGGAGTCAGCTGAGGTGGTTCATCTAGTCAGGATGCCTCCTGGACGCCTCCCATTAGAGGATTTCCGGGCACGTCAAAATGGTATGATGCCCCGGGGAAGACCGAGGACACGCTGGAGGGATTATATCTCCCGGCTGGCCTTGGAACGCCTCGGGATCCCCCAGAATGAGCTGGAAAGTGTTGCGGGTGAGAGGGAAGCCTGGGTCGGCCTGCTGAACCTGCTGCCACCGCGACCCGACCCCGGATAAGAGCTGATCATGGATGGATGGATGGATATATATGTGAATATGCTGTATACACACACACACACATGCACACAGGTTCCGAGGCCTCCAGACATTTCAGGGTGATGAGTTGCATGAAAACAATATGAGAGCGCGTGAAGGAGCCGGGACATAATGGAGTGGAGATGATGTGTGAGGAAATAAAGAAAGGAGCGAAAGAGGGAGAATGAGAGGTGAAGTACAATTAATAAGATAGCAAAACATTATGTGGAAAAAGAAGGACTATGATAAGACAGACGGGAATCGAGAGGATATGGAAAAGACAAGAAAAAGCATCCGTGGAGAAAGTGGAAGATGCAGAGAGAGAGAGAGAGAGAGAGAGAGAGAGTACACTAGAACGAGTGTGAGGAGATCATACGGGGAAAAAGGGGGGAGAAGAGGAAAAGAAGATAAAGAGTAGTGAGGAAAGAAGAGGAGGACATGATGAAAGTAGAAGAAAAAAGAGGGGAGGAAATGAGAGGATGCAAGCACTGGGGATATAAGGAGAAGAAAGGAGAGTAGAAGAGACAACGAGAGAGGAAAGGAGAAGAGACAAGTAATGAGGACATGAGAGAAGAGGAGAGTGGACATGGAGTAAGGAAAGGAATTCAAAGCAAAGAAGAGGGAACAAGAGGAGACGGGACAAGCGATGAGAAAGAGGAAACGAGTGGAATTGAGAAGGAGGAAAAAAGGGGGAGAGGAGTCAAGCAGTGAGGAAAAGGACACGAGGAACAGGGAAGAGAGAAGAAGAAAGGGAAGGAGAGAAGGAATGACTCTTGCAGACTTGCAGCGTGGGCTGTGGTGACCTTGTGGTGACCTTGTGGTGACCTTGTGGTGACCTCGTGGTGACCTTGTGGTGACCTCGTGGTGACCTCGTGGTGACCTCGTGGTGAGCTTGTGGTGACCTCATGGTGACCTCGTGGTGACCTTGTGGTGACCTCATGGTGACCTCGTGGTGACCTCGTGGTGACCTTGTGGTGACCTTGTGGTGACCTCGTGGTGTGGACGTGACCTGACCTGAGGGGGTATCATGTGGTCTGAGTTGATACTCCACCCCCCCTCAGAGTATTCATCTGGACCCTCATGTTGGCATATCAATGTTATCACTGTCTGAATTATACTTGAAGAATAAGGAATATATATATATATAGATATATATCTATATATATCTATATCTATATAGATATAGATATATATCTATATATATATATATAGATATATCGATAGATAGATATATCTATATATATAGATATACAGTATATATGTGTATATGTAAATATACACTGTCCAAAACTACTAAACTGTAAACTGTATATTCATGATCTCAATTTTTTCTTTTTCTTTTTTTTATCCTCTTGATATTACATTAATTGCTGCAAATATTGTGATGAATATTTCCATTAAACTCAAGGAATCTGCCAAATCAATGATGTATTATAGTGTGTAGTTGGACTCCCACCCCGTCCACGACGATACCCCCGGGGGGCGGGGGATGGGGGGGGGGGGGACAGTTTCAAGTCTTTATTGAATGATCATATGGGATGACTGAGGAATCCCATTACTTGTTGATTAAGTATTGATCCGAGCCGTCCAAGTATTAACAAGTAAGCTAATATGGGCCGACCCATGGGACCGGTGGCTTGGACTGGACGTTTGAGTGTGTGTGTGTGTGTGTGTGTGTGTGTGTTTGAGACTAAATGAGAAATAGAGAGAGAGAGAGACTGAGGAAGAGGAGGGGGGGGGGGGGGGGGGGGGGGGGGGGGTAGGAGAAAGAAATGATCACAATAAAGGCGGTCGGGGGAGAGAGAGAGAAAGTGATTAAAGTTTGAGACGACAGAGAGACAAAGTGTGGAGAGAGTTGACCGCATGAAGGAAGAGGGGGATGAACTCACGTGTTAACGAGTCAAAAGAAGAAGGGAGGAGGAGAGAGAGAGGGGCGGGGTTAGGTGCTCCAGGCTTTGGTTGAAATGTCAAGCGCTTACTGCCGAGTGGAGATCAATTCCTTCATTACTCTGAGCTCCCCCCATTACCATCAGCCCCCCCCCCATTACACACATGCAACCCCACACTGACGGTCAAGTGGAATTTATTTTACAACGAGATACATTTACATTTATATATTTATATTTAGCTACAGAGTGCTAAGAATCTGTCACTTAAAATGAGCGTATGATGGAATGTGTTCACGTTGTAATGTGACAGTTTGTATAATATCACAAAGAGTTGTTGCTTACACCACCACACTTCCTTAGAGGCATTAGACATGATTTTGTATCCATCATTAACATGAACATAATAAATGGTGCTGCTTTAAATGGTCACAAATGCAAAACTTATTTAGCTCCTTAAAAATAAATAGTTATTTTGTTTGGGACTACTTTCAGCTGTGGATGAAAGTAGTCCCACAAACCATAGAGACGTGTTTCACTTGTAAACTGAAGGAAAGCAGTTTGTGTGCCAGAGAAAACATTTCTAAACATCCTAATGTGCACGTAACAGGAGACTTTATGGAAGCTTGTGGAACTAATTCTGTTCTGAAACATCCCAAAAGAATCACTGTGTTATAATTATTGTATCAGCAGTGATTCTACTTGCAGCTTATTGTTTTCCCCAAAGCGATCCAGTCTGATGGGGTCCAGGAGGAGAGCAGTGAGGGGCCTGACCCCAGCTATTCACTGTAAATCCCCCACAGCTCCTGCATCCTCCCCATCGCCCTCATTCAGCCCTCAGGACCACACACCGTGAGCCCCTCGTACCCCTCCATCTCCCCTCATGCCCAAAGGGGGGGCGGCGGATCTGATCTTGAGCCCTGACCCAGAACTGGAGGTTGGAGGTCAGCGTAGCTCAGCCGATGGAGGGTGAGGTCACAAGTTGGACTCTTGAAAGGCCAAACAGAAGCTACAAACTATTTGTTCTTCACTCTCATAATAAAAAAAGGACTCAAGATCTTTGGTACACAGCTTCATTATGTTAAAAATAAGCTTAAAAGATGCAACTTTAATTGGGCCCATGACCTTGAGTTTATGGCTCAGGCACAACATTTGACCACTAAAGCCACGAGGCCACACCCCTCACGGTCTCAGCAAGGCGGTGGCATTAGCACTGCGTAGCGGAGGCCGGGTGTAGCTTTGTGCTATAGCATTGTGCTACTATACCACAATGCTATAGCAGCATTCTGCTATAGCAGCATTGTGCTATAGTAGCATTATGTTATAGGAGCATTGTGCTATAGTAGCATTATGCTATACCAGAATTGTGCTATAGCAGCATTGTGCTATAGCAGCATTGTGCTATAGTAGCATTATGCTATAGTAGCATTGTGCTATAGTAGCATTGTTGCAGCATTGTGGTATAGTAGAATTGTGCTATAGCATTGTGCTATAGCAGCATTGTGGTATAGTAGCATTGTGCTATAGCATTGTGCTATAGCAGCATTGTGGTATAGTAGCATTGTGCTATAGTAGCATTGTGGTATAGTAGCATTGTGCTATAGCATTGTGCTATAGTAGCATTGTGGTAAAGTAGCATTGTGCTATAGCATTGTGCTATAGTAGCATTCTGGTATAGTAGCATTGTGCTATAGCATTGTGCTATAGCCACATAACTCCTCAAACTCGTGGTGGCATCATTACAACTAGACTTCATGGGTCAGTATCTGATGATATTAGTTTGATATCATTTAACAAGAAAATATGTTTCATTTTTCATGAAATGTATCTATTGTAATCTAGATATAGAAAATAAGCAGTCATCTGTGTATCTAAACCGTCGTAAAGTTTACTGCGTTATTTCATATCACCTGCACATTTTTTTCATCTTCTGTCTCCCAGCCACTGCAAATAATTCATTTTTCATTAAAGACTCATTAACTCTAAAATCCCTCAGTTTACTATCAAAGAGTACAAGAGAAAAGAGAGATAGTGTGTGTGTGTGTGTGTGAGTGTGTGTGTGTGTGTGTGTGTGTGTGAGAATGGAGTTGAAATATGAGGCAAAAATCATCAATAGATTGTGCTCTAATGTGATTGTCATCCTGCGGTTGCTCTTTGTCTGTAGAGAATGCAGAGCGATGAGTCCAATGAGAGAGAGATCATTGAAAGAGAGAGAGAGAGAAGACGGAGGGGTGATGATCGGCTGTTCTGGGTGTGTGGATAAGTGTGTGTGTGTGTGTGTGTGTGTGTGTGTGAGAGAGAAAGTGAGAGCTTATGTATTACACTGTTTTCATATGCAGATCAGTCGGTGTTATCGTGCACTGTTCACAAGCTTTGGTCTATGTTTATTTATGTGAATATACAGATGTGGATTACAGCTCTGGTCACATGACACCCTCTCTGGCAGCCATGTTGGGAGGTGTTCTCCTGGTTCCTGGATCAGGGTCATCTGCTCCCCTCCTCTCATCGCTCGCCTCGCTGGCCAGAAGCTCTTGAAACCTGTTCCTCCAGTTCGGGGATTTCTCCGTCTCCATCTTGTTGTTGTTTTCCAACTGATGAACGGAAGATGCCATAAGTGGAATGTGGACGAGTGATTTAGAGACAGCGACCTGTCAATCACGTGACCATTATGGTCCGTTTATGGGCCATAATTCATTGATAATTACCTTGACGGTTGCACGGTGACATGTGTGGTCATTGTGAGATAGGGATGCACAACACAGTGCAGTTTGTAGTTCCACTTCCACAACACTGAGTTGTACATGTGAGGATGAGAAAAGGAGCCGCTCTGAAACTTATGATCTCTAGAGACGAGCTGGACCAACTCGTCACCCTGTTTGTGTACGTGACCTGAAGGTCTTTTCATGTCCACCCTGGTGTGACTGTGGTGTGTAGTTCCCCTCCAGGTGTGTGTATTGACTCATGTTTGCCTCTGAGTCTGTTGGCTGATTGAGCGGCCCGGTCAATAAGGAGCCGTGATTATTGAAATGATCCTCGGTATGAGCTCGCCCCCCCTCATGGACTGGATGAAGGTTTGAGTCCGTTAAGAAGCTGACACGCTTCATTACGGGAACATTCCTCTAGTGATTAAACCACCCGAGGGCTCTCCTCAATACTGAGCCTCAAACCAGGCGTGTGCACGTGCACATACATGCACTATGCAAAATGGATTGGGTGTGTATTGTAAATCATTTCAACGATAAAGGCTGAGAACTCAAGATGAGGCGAAACAAGGAGGAATATTGTGTCTGATTAACAAGTTAATAGTGAAACTGGCCTGAAGTGAGAAAAGAATAATTCAAAATCCCAAATTTGTAACAAATACTGAATTAAAAGTCCCCCGAAGATGTAACGTAGTGCTTTGAAAAACAGGATTTTTAAATGAAAAAATTTAAATTGACAATTTGTTTATTGAACTATACTGTCTTGTTTATATTTTTATATTTATATTTACTAAAATATTTATAAATTAATTGTCTCATTTATTTGTTCAGGATTTATTTCATAGTCATATTTCTATATTTCAGGGGCTTATTTATTTATTGGAATGAATAATGAAAGAGCAATACATAAGTAAAAGCGGCAAGGTCTCTTCAGTAGGCCGTACACACACACACACACACACACACACACACACACACACACACACACACTTCTGAGTTATATTTGCCACATCCGCTCTATATAAACGATCTCCCGGTCATCAAAGTTTAAAAGGTGTTGCCTTGTGAAACTAATCACCTGTTTAACAACCTATGATACTAAACTAGGAAGCTACTTTATATCAGCCTCCAGCACACACACACACACACACACACACACACACACACACACACACACACACACACACACACACACATGTACTTGCCGAGGGCGATATCAAATCATTCCACACACTTGACAGCACGTCCCATAATAACAAACATGAATATAGAAAGATGGGTGTGGGGGGGAACAGCCGTATGGAAGACTTTCTCTGGGTGTGTGGACGCTCTCTGTCTGCTGGGTGCAACGCTCTCAGAGGCATATTGTCCTTCTGGTTCCACCTCCAGATGAGACCAGAGCCTTTCAAGTGTTTCTTCTTCTCTGAGTCAGCAGCTTTGAGGAGCAACTGGAACTTTACTGGCATCGCGTTGAGGTGCTGATACAGCTTCAGTGAAATCAATAACCATTTAGTGAATGACATGTTCATGCCAAATGTCTCAGTTAACTAGCTGCCCCCCACCGAGGAGCGTGTCCTCTTTCAGCCAGATGCCAAAGTCATAATGCATATTGTATATTGCAGTATGCAAATATCATTTTCCTTGTGTGTGCACTTCAATATCTGTTCAAGGCAGATATTGAGTCTCTATTTGATAGCTTCAAACTTACGTCAATGTACTTCTTCCTGGTCAAAGTTGATATTGTGTCCATATATATATATATATTATATATATAAAATCCAAATCAAGCTCAAATGGAGTTGTGAGGTTTTTGACAGCTAGCTGCGTTAAAGTCCTGAGCAAACGTCATAATCTTAACATCAGATAAATTTGATTGGCGAGAGTCGAGGTGAGATATGTGAAAATATGAAGGATCATTTTGAAGATGTTCCTCTTCCTTCACGGAGACGTTGTGCTGGTTTGAGGATTTAATGGGGTTACCAGATTTAGTGTCAATCTCTTTTTAACACTTTTCTTTGGTCAGAATTCCCATGAAAACCAAAGACAGGGGTAAACGTTGATGAATATCATGGATTATTAAAGAAATATCAAAATACAAATGAAGAAAAAGGGACACATGAGCTTTCAGCCTAACAGCGAAGATTTGTTATTGATCATGCGTCCTACCACTCATGAACTAGGGAAGGAAATGCTGAAGTCAGCATAAAGCGCCACAGTGCCCACCTGACATTCATAGAGGAGCTTTCATCTCTCATCATTTCATCTGAGGATACTTTTCTTCTGCGTGTCGATCGGTCTTGAACGACCGCCGTGCAGCTCCACACGTTGTGCAGATGTTTCACATTAAAAGCCTAAAGAATAGATGATGCCATTGAGCCGCTGGAAGGCTTCTAATGAGAAACATCTGCATGCACCGCCCTGAATCTATCTGGCAACAGGTACGCATGCACAAAGTGTTGAGTTTGCATTAACGTGCACACTGAAACGGGAGCACTTCACAAAGACTCACCAACAGACCAGGAATGAAGGTCTAGTTTCTAGGTGCTTGATCTATAACGGTCCATGTCCACAGAGAATAATTTCTCTCTATGAACTTACTTCAATCTGAAACGGCCAACACGGTTTTTAGCTTTTAGAACTTCACCAACTGTCATCAACCTTCTGATTGGAATCACATGCAAACATCAACAGTAAGTCATTTTGTAGGCTGCTTGCTTCTGAACTGGATGAGTTTCAACCTCTTACGATTCAAAGGAGTCCTTTTAGAACTCACTGCAGTCGTCGGAGGAGCAAAGAACACAAAGAGCAACAGAGGAATAGATGCTCAGCGAGGGAAACCCAGTCAGAATAACTTGTGACACCGGATTGTCTTCACTGAGCAGAGGACTGTGGTTCAGCTTGTAATGACCACATCCACAGCCCTACCTGTGACCCCGGGTAAACGTGTCTAACCCTAACCCTAACCCTACCTGTGACCCCGGGTAAACGTGTCTAACCCTAACCCTAACCCTACCTGTGACCCCGGGTAAACAGTGTCTAACCCTAACCCTAACCCTACCTGTGACCCCGGGTAAACAGTGTCTAACCCAAACCCTAACCATACCTGTGACCCCGGGTAAACGTGTCTAACCCTAACCCTAACCCTACCTGTGACCCCGGGTAAACAGTGTCTAACCCTAACCCTAACCCTACCTGTGACCCCGGGTAAACGTGTCTAACCCTAACCCTAACCCTACCTGTGACCCCGGGTAAACAGTGTCTAACCCTAACCCTAACCCTACCTGTGACCCCGGGTAAACAGTGTCTAACCCTAACCCTAACCCTACCTGTGACCCCGGGTAAACGTGTCTAACCCTAACCCTAACCCTACCTGTGACCCCGGGTAAACAGTGTCTAACCCTAACCCTAACCCTACCTGTGACCCCGGGTAAACAGTGTCTAACCCAAACCCTAACCATACCTGTGACCCCGGGTAAACAGTGTCTAACCCAAACCCTAACCCTACCTGTGACCCCGGGTAACTGTGTCTAACCCTAACCCTAACCCTACCTGTGACCCCGGGTAACTGTGTCTAACCCTAACCCTAACCCTACCTGTGACCCCGGGTAACTGTGTCTAACCCTAACCCTAACCATACCTGTGACCCCGGGTAAAGGCAAGGCAAGTTTATTTATAGAGCACAATTTGTACACAAGGCAATTTAAAGTGCTTTACAGCTACATAAATAAAATCATTCCATAAAAACATAAAAATAATAATATATTAATTATATTAAAAGCGAAGAAAATACTTTCAGTTGCCAAATAGAACCGTTTTCAGCCTGGATTTAAACATTGTCAGAGTTGAGGCCTGTCTCACATATATTTACCTACTTTACCAGATTTTAGCATAAAAGTGAAATGCAGCCTCACCGTGTTTAGTCCTGACTCTGGACCAGCAGGAGACCACTCCCTGAGCTTCTCAGAGCCCGAGATGGTTCCTATGGCTCTAACATGTGAACCACTCCCTGAGCTTCTCAGAGCCCGAGATGGTTCATATGGCTCTAACATGTCACACATGTACGTTGGTGCTAGACCATAAAGAGATGTGTACACAAGCAGAGTGTTTTAAAGTCTATTCTCTGAGCAACTGGAAGCCAGTGCAGAGACCTGAGCACTGGACTAATGTGGTGGTATTTCCTGGTTCTAGTCAGGACTGGAGCAGCAGCGTTCTGGATGTTCTGCAGCTGTCTTACAGCTCGTTTAGAGCCCAGTGAGCAGGCCGTTACAGTAGTCTAACCTGCTGGAGACAAACGCATGGATTAATTTCAATTTCAATTCAGTTTATTTTGTATAGCCCAATATCACAAATTACAAATTTGCCTCAGAGGGCTTTACAATCTGTACACAAACGACATCCCTGTCCCAGGACCTCACATCGAATCAGGAAAAACTCCCCAAAAATAACCTTTGACAGGGAAAAAAGGGAAGAAACCTTCAGGAGAGCAACAGAGGAGGATCCCTCTCCCCGGATGGACAGATGAATAGATGTCATGTGACCAGATGAACAGAGTTACAGAGTTACATAAACACATTACATGAATATGACAATGTATGAATGGAACTCCAATCCATGAAACAGAAGGAGGTAGAGAGGAGGGGGGGCAGGGCATCAGCAGGGCCAATGGGAGGCCGGCTCACCAGCATCAGACACCTCCAGGTCCAATGGACCCTATGAGACGTGAAGTCACAACGACTCCGGGGAGGAAGCAGAGTTAATAAGGTGCAATGGAGAGATGTAAATTCATCCATAAGGAGAGAGAGAAGAGGAGATAGGTGCTCAGTGTATCCTAAAACATCCCCCAGCAGCCTATAAGCCTATAGCAGCATATCAAGGGGCTGGACCAGGGCAAACCTGATTCAGCCCTAACTATAAGCACTATTAAAGAGGAAAGTCTTAAGTCTATTCTTGAATGAGGTGACTGTGTCTGCCTCCAGGACTGAAAGTGGAAGCTGGTTCCATAAAAGAGGAGCTTGATAACTGAAGGCTCTGGCTCCCATCCTACTTTTTAGGACTCTAGGAACCACAAGTAGCCCCACATTTAGTGAGCGCAGCTCTCTAGTGGGGCAATATGGTACTACAAGCTCCTTAAGATATGATGGTGCATCACCAATCAAGGCTTTGTAGGTGAGGAGAAGAATTTTAAATGTGATTCTTGATTTTACAGGGAGCCAGTGCAGAGCAGCTAATACAGGACTCATGTGATCTCTTTTCTTAGTTTTTGTGAGTACACGAGCTGCAGCATTCTGGATCAACTGGAGGGATTTAAGAGACTTATTAGAGCAGCCTGATAATAAGGAGTTGCAGTAATCTAGTCTAGAAGTAACAAACGCGTGAACCAGCTTTTCTGCATCTTTTTGAGACAAGATGTGTCTGATTTTTGAAATGTTACGTAGATGAAAAAATGCAATCCTTGAGATTTGCTTAACGTGGAGTTAAAGGACAAGTCTCGGTCAAAGATAACTAGAGATTCTTTACAGTGGTGTTGGATGCCAGGGCAATGCCATCTACAGAAACCACATCACCAGATAATTGATCTCTGAGGTGTTCAGGGCCAGTAAAATAACTTCAGTTTTGTCTGAGTTTAACATCAGGAAGTTGCAGGTCATCCATATTTTTATGTCTTTAAGACATTCTTGAATTTTAGCGAGCTGGTTGGTCTCCTCTGGTTTAATCGATAGATATAATTGAGTATCGTCTGCATAGCAATGAAAGTTTATGCAGTGTTTCCTGATAATATTGCCCAAAGGAAGCATATATAAGGTAAATAAAATTGGTCAAGCACAGAACCTTGTGGAACTCCGTGATTAACGTTGGTGGTCATTGAGGCTTCATCGTTTACAAATACAAATTGAGATTGATCTGATAAATAGGATTTAAACCAACTTAGTGCGGTACCTGAAATGCCAATCGACTGATCCAGTCTCTGTAATAGGATGTCATGATCAATGGTGTCGAACGCAGCACTCAGGTCTAATAATACCAGTACAGAAATGAGTCCTTTATCAGCACTAAGGTCTAACAAGACCAGTACAGAGATGAGTCCTTTATCAGCACTAAGGTCTAACAAGACCAGTACAGAGATGAGTCCTTTATCAGCACTAAGGTCTAACAAGACCAGTACTGAGATGAGTCCTTTATCAGCACTAAGGTCTAACAAGACCAGTACAGAGATGAGTCCTTTATCAGCACTAAGGTCTAACAAGACCAGTACTGAGATGAGTCCTTTATCAGCACTAAGGTCTAACAAGACCAGTACGGAGATGAGCCTTTTATCAGCACTAAGGTCTAATAAGACCAGTACAGAGATGAGTCCTTTATCTGATGCTTTAGGAGGTCATTAGTAATCTTCACCAGTGCTGTCTCTGTGGTGTTTTCTAAATCCTGACTGAAACTCCTCAAATAAACTATTCTGATGTAGAAAGTCACTCAACTGATCTCCGACTACTTTCTCAAGGATCTTAGAGAGGAAGGGAAGGTTAGAGATCGGTCTGTAGTTAGCCAACACCTCTGGATTAAGAGTGGGCTTCTTCAGGAGAGGTTTAATTACAGCTACTTTGAAGGAATGTGGTACATGGCCTGTTAGCAAAGACACATTAACAATATCCAGCAGAGAGGTGCCAATTAAAGGCAACACGTCTTTAAGCAGCCTCGTTGGGATGGGGTCTAAGAGACAGGTAGACGGTTTAGAAGTAGAAACCGTTGAAGACAATTGGTCTAGGTTAATGGGAGAAAAGCTATCCAAATATACACCAGGGCATACAGCCGTTTCCAAGGCCACTCCTCTTGATGACAGATCGGCAGAAGTTGAGGGCAAGAGATCATCAATCTAGACTCTAATAGTTCAAATCTTTTCATTGAAGAAGTTCATGAAGTCATTACTACTGAGGTCTATAGGAATACACGGCTCCACAGAGCTGTGACTCTCTGTCAGCCTGGCTACAGTGCTAAAGAGAACCCTGGGGTTGTTCTTATTTTTCTCTATTACTGATGAGTAATAGGCTGCTCTGGCATTACGGAGAGCCTTGTTATATGTGTTAAGACTGTCTCTCCAAACTAAGCGTGATTCTTCCAGATTGGTGGAACGCCATATGCTTTAAAGCTTTCGTGAAGTTTGCTTTAGGTCGCGGGTCTGAGGGTTCTACCAGGGAGCAAACCTCCTTTGCCTCACTGTCTTTTTCTTCAGTGGGGCTATCGAGTCTAGTGTCATTCTCAGTGAGCCTGTAGCACTATCGACAAGATGATCAATCTGGGACGGACTAAAGTTAGCACAGGAGTCCTCCGTCACATTGAGACGTGGTATTGAATCAAATGCAGAAGGAATCTCTTCTTTAAATGTAGCTACAGCACTGTCAGTTAGACTTCTGGTGTAGAAACTTTTGACTAACGGTGTATACTCCGGGAGTATGAACTCAAAAGTTATTAGGTAATGGTCTGACAGAAGAGGGTTCTGTGGGAAGACCTCCAAATGGTCAATGTCAATGCCATTTGTAAGAACAAGGTGGAGGGTGTGGCCAAAGCAGTGAGTGGGTTTCTGTACTCTGACAGAAGCCAATCGAGTCCAACAATGAGATAAATGCAGTATTAAGGCAATCATTATCAATATCCACATGAATATTAAAATCTCCTACAATAATAACCTTATCACTTTTAAGGACTAAACTTGATAAACACTCTGAAAATTCAGATATAAATTCTGAATATGGACCTGGTGGCCGGTACAGTATAACAAATATAATTGGCTGTAATGTTTTCCAGGTTGGATGTGAAAGACTAAGAACAAGGCTTTCAAATGAGTTGTAGTTTAGTTTAGGTTTAGGATTAATTAATAGGCTTGAGTCAAAGATGGCTGCTACTCCACCTCCTCGGCCGGTGCCTCGAGGCATGTGAGTATTAATATGACTTGGAGGAGTTGATTCATTTAGGCTGACATATTCTTCATTGCTCAGCCAGGTTTCAGTAAGACACAATAAATCAATGTGATTGTCTGATATTAAATCATTTACTAATACAGCTTTAGATGACAGAGATCGTATATATAGGAGTCCACATTTAATTCTCTTGTTTTGTTGCACTTTTGAAATAGTGATGTTAACCTGTATGAGGTTATTTTTTAAATCTACAGGCCCATATTCACCTGCCGTCATTGACACGTAGACCTGAGTGTCATCTGCATAGTTGTGGTAGGACACGTTATCGCTGCGTATTAGCTGGCCTAATGGAAGCATGTACAGATTGAATAATAGGGGTCCTAGGATTGACCCCTGGGGAACCCCACAGGTCAAAGCCAATTGGTCTGAGACACAGTTACCAATTTCAACAAAATACGTCCTGTCCTCGAGGTAGGACTTGAACCAGTTTAGATTCCCACCCAGTGTTCTAACCTCTGTAATAAGATCCCATGGTCAACTGTGTCAAAGGCAGCGCTCAGGTCCAGCAGAACTAAGACTGAGACTTTGCCTGCGTCTGTGTTCAGGCGGATATCATTTGTCACCTTAATCAGAGCTGTCTCAGTGCTGTGGTGGGGCCTAAAACCTGATTGGAAAGTATCAAACGCATTGTTAGACAGGAGAAAGTCAGTAAACGGTGTCTAACCCTAACCCTACCTTTGACCCCGGGTAAACGTGTCTAACCTTAACCCTAACCCTACCTGTGACCCCGGGTAAACAGTGTCTAACCCTAACCCTAACCCTACCTGTGACCCCGGGTAAACAGTGTATAACCCTAACCCTACCTGTGACCCCGGGTAAACAGTGTCTAACCCTAACCCTAAGCCTACCTGTGGCCCCGGGTAAACGGTGTCTAACCCTAACCCTACCTGTGACCCCGGGTAAACATGTCTAACCCTAACCCTACCTGTGACCCCGGGTAAACATGTCTAACCCTAACCCTACCTGTGACCCAGGGTAAACGGTGTCCAACCCTAACCCTACCTGTGACCCCGGGTAAACAGTGTCTAACCCTAACCCTACCTGTGACCCCGGGTAAACATGTCTAACCCTAACCCTACCTGTGACCCAGGGTAAACGGTGTCCAACCCTAACCCTACCTGTGACCCCGGGTAAACGGTGTCCAACCCTAACCCTACCTGTGACCCAGGGTAAACATGTCTAACCCTAACCCTACCTGTGACCCCGGGTAAACATGTCTAACCCTAACCCTACCTGTGACCCAGGGTAAACATGTCTAACCCTAACCCTACCTGTGACCCCGGGTAAACATGTCTAACCCTAACCCTACCTGTGACCCAGGGTAAACGGTGTCTAACCCTAACCCTACCTGTGACCCCGGGTAAACGGTGTCCAACCCTAACCCTACCTGTGACCCCGGGTAAACATGTCTAACCCTAACCCTACCTGTGACCCCGGGTAAACATGTCTAACCCTAACCCTACCTGTGACCCCGGGTAAACATGTCTAACCCTAACCCTACCTGTGACCCAGGGTAAACGGTGTCTAACCCTAACCCTACCTGTGACCCCGGGTAAACATGTCCAACCCTAACCCTACCTGTGACCCCGGGTAAACATGTCTAACCCTAACCCTACCTGTGACCCCGGGTAAACATGTCTAACCCTAACCCTACCTGTGACCCCGGGTAAACATGTCTAACCCTAACCCTACCTGTGACCCCGGGTAAACATGTCTAACCCTAACCCTACCTGTGACCCCGGGTAAACGGTGTCCAACCCTAACCCTACCTGTGACCCCGGGTAAACAGTGTCTAACCCTAACCCTACCTGTGACCCCAGGTAAACAGTGTCTAACCCTAACCCTACCTGTGACCCCAGGTAAACAGTGTCTAACCCTAACCCTACCTGTGACCCCGGGTAAACAGTGTCTAACCCTAACCCGTTGCCTACTTTATCGCTCCCTTCTTCAAAAAAAGCTTTTTGGCCGGCGTTGCTCGTGGAAGCCAACATACACATGCAGACTTTATTGTGCGGCCGCCACCTCGGTGATTGCCTATTTAAAGAGTAATTATCCCAGGCTTTCTCACTCTCAGCCAACACGAGCGCTGATTGAGTTCCTCTCATTGTGGGTGATGTCTTATTTATCATAAGAGCCCAGTGTGAGTTTTACAGAAAGAAAAAAAAGAGCTGGTGATTTAAAACATGGTCAGCTAGGTGAAGATAAGGGCTACGAAACAAAAGACACACACCAGGTCAATGAAGGTCGGGTTGGCATGAGGGAATGGAGCGTACCCCGAAGATATACTTTGATTCAGTGTTGATGGAAAACTGCTGTAGAAAAACTCCTAGAAAATCAGATGTGTTTCCTGCAGATGTGAAGAACGCTCTCCTGTGTTTGAGTGTTCAGAGACCTCCACATTCTCAGATCAGATGAGGCCTCGGCTGGTGCTTTCCCATTCGAGACACAGTGCCGGCTCAGCCCCACCGCTAATCTGTTTCTTTGTGTTTATTAGTAAATCAAAGGTCTAATCAGCTCTGAAGCTGCGGAAGAGAGGAGGAGAGGAGGTGTGGGCTATTTTTCAATCTAATGGCCAATTAAGATCGGGCTAAACGAGGAGGCAGGAGAGCATTGTCTAGTGCAGTCCTCATTGAAACACCTCTCTCTCTCTCTCTCTCTCTCTCACACAATCACCCTTTGTCTCTTCAATCACTTTCTCAATCTCTTTCACTCAATTTGTTTTTGCTTCCCCGCCCGTCTAATTCCTCGCTTCTCTTTTCCTCTTTGGTCGGTCACGACAAAATACGCAAACATTCGCAGTCACGCATGAAAAACGGAAGAAAAATTCCCCCTTTTTTGCTACTCCTTCACTCGCAGCGGCCCTCACACGCCCACACACACACACACACACACACACGCCCACGCACGCACACTCACACACACACACACACGCCCACACACACACACTCACGCACACTCACACACACTGGCTTCCCTCTCATCTCCTTTTATTTAGAAGGGTAAAGACAGAGCGAGAGCTGTAGATTTGAGCTGCATACTGTATCAATTTTGCCCAGCCTAAATGACCTAAATAAGGAATTTCAATACTGCGGGGTCTGAATGGGAGAGCTTAGTCCACATATTTATTGAATCCAGCCTCTTTGTCCAATGCCAGCGCACTCTGTGGTTTTAGTCTCCACTCTAGTGATCCAACTTGGAATGGAAATACGATCTCTGTCTCTCTCTGTCTCTCTCTCTGTCTCTCTCTCTCCCTCTCCCTCTCTTTTTGTGTTGCTTTTCTTCCACCAGGCTCAGGCCTGGCACTAGAGAGATGGAGTGAGGAAGGTGAAGGGAGATAAAAAGAGAAAGGAATGGAGGATGTACAGAAACCAACATGGTGCCAGTCTAGTTGATGCCATGAGTCAGTAGAGGGCTTCTGTATATTAGACTGCATGAAATCATTGGACATTGGTTGTTATTGATTTTCATGATGTTCTCTCTTACTTATCCGATCTTTCACTCTCAGTGATGTCAAAAGTTGCAAAGCTGTGAATACACATATTAATAATGCATCTGAGGACCAGCGTCCATGTGTTTGAGCAACACAGTCGCTTACAACCCGTCACACATGAGCTCAGTCAGTGGCCAACGGCAGAAAGCAGATAGCCCTGCAGCATCAGCTGTGGGCGTGTCAGTCTCCTCTAACATGCATAGTTCAATGGAAAACTAGACCATCGTGTATACAGTTGGTAGTCCTGGAACAAGGTCATGACCCCTCAGTGGATCCAACACGGCATGAATGGAACCTGGGCCGGCTGCCTTTTGACTTGTTTCTGTGGGTCAGCAGATCCAAGTTGTCAACACAACATTGACATATCATAGTGTCATATGGGGACTGTCAGAAGACATTTGCTTGAATACACATGCAGCAGTTACGGAGCGGAATTCTAATTAATATCAACAATAGAGTCTTATAATCACTTTCTTTCCCTTACCGTAACCGTGTAGCATAATTTGCAAAATGTTCACCAATCCATAATGTAACAGGTGTCAGATCGGTTTGGAAAGCAATGAGAAACCCATGTTGTCCTTTAGTTTGGAGGAAGTCTTGAAACAAGCCTACAAGTGTTAAGCCATGCTAGCTAACCCCTAACCCCTAACCCTAAAACCTTAACCCTAACCCTAAACCCTAAACCCTAACCCTAAACCCTTAACCCCTATCCCTAACCCTAAACCCTTAACCCTAACCCCTAAACCCTAATCCTAAACCCTTAACCCCTATCCCTAACCCTAAACCCTTAACCCTAACCCTAAACCCTAAACCCTAAACCCTAAACCCTTAACCCCTATCCCTAACCCTAAACCCTTAACCCTAACCCTAACCCTTAACCCCTAAACCTAACCCCTAACCCCTTAACCCTAACCCTTAACCCTAACCCTAAACCCTAACCCTAAACCCTTAACCCTAACCCTAAACCCTTAACCCTAACCCTAACCCTTAACCCCTATCCCTAACCCTAACCCTAAACCCTTAACCCCTATCCCTAACCCTTAACCCTAACCATAACCCTTAACCCCTAAACCTAACCCCTAACCCCTTAACCCTAACCCTAAACCCTAACCCCTAACCCCTAACCCTAAACCCTAACCCCTAACCCTAACCCTAACTCCTAACCCTAACCCTAAACCCTAACCCTAACCCCTAACCCCTAACCCTTGAAGTATCCAAAAAGTGAATTAGGTGCATTTCCAAAAAGTAGTTTTGAGAAAAGAACCTCGTCTATAGTGTAGTTTGGAGAAAAGAACCTTGTCTATAGTGTAGTTTGGAGAAAAGAACCTCGTCTATAGTGTAGTTTGGAGAAAAGAACCTTGTCTATAGTGTAGTTTGGAGAAAAGAACCTCGTCTATAGTGTAGTTTGGAGAACCTTGTCTATAGTGTAGTTTGGAGAAAAGAACCTCGTCTATAGTGTAGTTTGGAGAAAAGAACCTCGTCTATAGTGTAGTTTGGAGAAAAGAACCTCGTCTATAGTGTAGTTTGGAGAAAAGAACCTTGTCTATAGTGTAGTTTGGAGAAAAGAACCTCGTCTATAGTGTAGTTTGGAGAAAAGAACCTTGTCTATAGTGTAGTTTGGAGAAAAGAACCTCGTCTATAGTGTAGTTTGGAGAAAAGAACCTCGTCTATAGTGTAGTTTGGCGTACAAGCTACAAAAGTAGAGGTTGCTGACCAGAACTCGGCCATCTGACCGGCGATGAGAGAGAATCCAGAGGTTCAGTAACGTTCGTTCATGTATTGGTCATGTTTCATGCTGTCCGGACTCAAAGACATTTTATGGGAATATCCAAGAACACACAACAATTAGCACATCAACTCTTTTTTTAATGAAGCCAAAAATAACACAACCAGCCGGCGTAACAACTTTATTTTGTACTATTTGGTATATTTTATTGAATTTTGCCAATTCCATACAGCTTTTTTATTGACTTACCTAGTGACTTCAATATGTGCATTTAAAATATGTCAATGGCAACACGGCTAATGACATTGTTTACCATGTCCTCTGGCTTAGCACGTTAGCATGCTGACATACAGTACAGCACAGGCTGATGGGAATCATTTAGCTTGGTAGGTATTTGGTCATATAACTAACCTGATTTTAATAGAGGAAAAGTCAGTTTAACTATTTTAAATGCAACCCGAGCTGACTTTCTTTTCTTAAAAAATGTGAAATAACACAGAACTCAAGAGGGAAAAAGTGCAGTTATGTGTTTTTTATATGCAAGAATGCCTTTTTGTGTTTGTCCTGTGTGTTTTGAAAGGCTTTCATAAGTCTCAGGGTCACAAGTGTGTCTCAACCATCATTCAACTTTAGTCACATCACTAAAAGTTGAGGTCCACGTTTTTCCCATGACAGCAGTACGTTACAGTTACAGTAGAAATGCACAAGGATACTGTTGTAAAGGGAGAGAGCCATATGAATTATACCCTCGTGTCAGAAGTAATATGGATAACTGTACAAAGCGCCAGCATTTAGCTCGAGATGGAGGTGACAAAGGGGGTCATCCTTGTGTGTCCTTTTCTTTGTGTGCGTGTGTGTGTTGGGTGGGTGACCTTTTTAAGATCCAGCCAAACTGCTACACACACTCCCTCTGTGCCTGTCATTTACAGGTTGGCTATCGACATCTTACAGTCTGAGCTCGGGGGATTGACACGCACATCCCAGCATCGAACACACGTGAGGTCTGCACCGAGACGCACACATGTGGAATCTGAGATCCTGCAGACAAAAGGCCTCAGAATCAGTTGATGTAAACACTGCATTAGTCCCGCAGCTCCCATGTGGAACCCATTTCTGCTGAAATGCCGTCAAAGATTAGCAGGCTAGAATATCCTCCCTTTGTGTCTGATGGACAAAAGCTCTTCTCTGCATTCACACATCTGCTTTTGGTCTTCTTTTGGGGGGCGGGGGGTTGGAAAGGCCAACGTACCCAATTCAAATCAATAACTGTGTTCAACTCGTCAGAGCCTGCTCAGTATTATCTACTGGAAAACTTGCGCAATCAAGAAGTATGAGGACAGCTGATCCCTGAAGGCCACAGGCTACGACACGTCCCCGTCTCAGAACAATGGAATCACTGTGGTCCTCAGGCTCTGGCCTCACCCATCTCTGTCCCAGGTTGACACGTGAACATACCTCGTGGTCATTTTTTCCAGGGGACACCTTTCATAAGCTCCTTATCACAACACATTAGAAGAGAAAGGGGAGGCTGTCCTGTTGGAGAATTGATGTGACAGGTCAGTGAGCAACACTAGCCGATGGCTTTGGGAGGGCGACCGGAGACATGCGCTGCCTTCATCTGCTCCTTAGAGCCTCCGGCGCATGAATCATGAGCTTTTTATCATCTGAATGGAGGGTCCGAGGATAGGTGGTCTGTACACATTGTAACGCCCCTGAAGATGAAGTTGAGATTCGTTACTTTGGGCTTTTTGATTAAAGGGACTTGACTGTCACCTCAATCTAATATTGCCCAGTTGTATTTACTCACTGTAGAAAATCTGTGAAAAATGAATGGAGGCCGTCAATAAAAAAGACTTTACATGTGCATTGAGATACTTAAGGATGGATGGTGTTCATCAACCCATAAACATTCCACCTGACTCCAGGTACAACCGGTTCTCTGCCACACAGACACTTGTTTTGTCTGTTTGCCGGTTTGATTTGTTTTGTCACGTTCTGTTTGGCTTCAAGAAGAACAAAAGTGTACAATGTAATATTTTGAACCTGTTTACTTTCTACTCAAACAAAGGAAGAAAAGAGAATTATTGATTGCTAGCACCGGCTGATACTCACGGCCACATATGAATGCTGGCACTTATTTTCTTTCCCACTTGAGGCATTGTTAGGATAAACCAGTCCTACTTCTTCTTCTTCTGAATGGCATGATTATCAAGGATTTATCTTCCATCAAAAAAGAACAAAAACTAATGATTGTATTATGTTTGAGGATTACATTACATTAAAGTACATTAGAGGCACATATTTAAGGTTTGGCTATTACAAAATGTGCACACCCTGCACGATGTGGCCCATCATCATGAAGACAGAGTCATCTACGGACTTCGCTTCACGCACAAGTTTCTGTCAGTTAACAATTTGTATATTTGTTACTGAACTAGATGGATGAACCTGAAAGAACTTTGTGCACATAAAAGCTTGAGATCACCAACCAGACTGAGACCAGAAGATCAAGTTCCCACTATGTTCTGAGTCCACTGGCCCAGAGAAAACACAATGGAGGCTCTCTGTCTTTTGTATCCACACATCCACTTTAGGTAGATTTGGGTTGGACAGGCGTACGGGGAATGCAAATCAATAAGTGATCTCTCTTTCTTCCTCGGTTAAAGAGCAAAATCAATCCAACCCCTGAAAAACAATCATTGTACCATTTATGGAATATTCCAACGGGTAGGTACTTCATGCATCTGTGGACTTCAGCAGCGAGAAGTATACAGCATGATAATCTCATTATTCTTTCTACGATAACTCTCTATCATATTTCTATAGTAATCCAGATTGTAACTGTGTTAGTGGCTTTTTTTTCAATCAGTCACGACATTAGTTCGCACAGTAACGACGCAATAACATTCGCTGTCATTTCAAATTTGCTCCTGGATTATTAGACATTTTAGAGGAGACTGGGCAATCTGAAGCTCCCACTGTCAATACTAAAGGAAGCCAATTAACTGGAGTGGGATGGTTAGCATGCTAACGAGGTAGCAGGTTTGGACTTGTCAGGTCCTTCCAGGTGTTAGGTGTACAGAGAATGGATCTTTCTCCTGGACTCAATGTGAGGACTGGGCTGTGCTACCAATAAAGGCTTCAGCTCATTATATTTCTTTAGGATGGACACTATTTAGTCAAAAGTCTTATATTTTGGCTTTCCGGGCTGCACCAGATTTCTCAAAAGCCCATAAGTAGCCGCACCTTTACACGGAGAAACGTAGCTACTTGCTTATCTTCGGCTACGTCATTAGCTTCGGAGAACTGGTCCATCTGTTTAATGCACGCTGATCATTGTCCATTTTCCGGCTTGAACTCGTCAATTCTTCTAAACAGGGCCATCGTATTCACTCGTACTGACACTGTGTCTCTCCTTCCCTGCTAGAAACATACCGTGTTATCCGGTTCCTGTGGTGTCTTGACGAGGAGTACGCAAGGTAGTGTGAGACACTTTATTCACCCCCAACCCAACCAATTCTATGATTCTGATGACAGGTTCTGAGTAATCTGTCAGTCTGGGATTGATTAACTTGGTCTGCCAGGAGTCAGTGGAAGCTTGGGGGTCCAGTCAGAGGCAATGCACTGACATATGCATTACAACAATGGATCAAAATCACATATCCCAAGTTTGCACATGGACAGAAAACACAGATGTGTCAGAGGCCTTTCAGAGTGTACTTCACAGGTTGGTAGCAGATATGGTAATCAAGGGGAAACTGTGTGGGCAAGGATCCAAGATTATGTTGACATGATGTGGGCAGCATTTTAAGCTGAGAGTGTGACTAAGTAAAGCTGTTCCCTCCTTGAACAACTACTGTGTCAAGGTGCCCTTGAGCAACATGTCAATCCTCTGGTGCTGTTCCAGTGGAGCTGCTCACTACCCAACAGACTACACAGTGTTTCAAAGGGTCAGTTAACCCAAATGACACCCTCTGGTGGTATCTAGTCATGCATATAGTCTTGGTTTCATTCGTCTACGTTTTGAGACGTCTTGTCTTTCAGATTTCTGCGTCCACTCCATGACAACGGTGGCTGAATTCAAATTATATTTGTGGGGATCATGACATTGAAAAATGTCACACGTTTAGCTGCAACATCTGTTTCCAGAACTATTGTCTCTGGTCCTGTTGCAGATCCAGAGCTCACTGTCAGCCAATGTAATTGGAAGTAATTTATAGTTAAAGCTACTAATAGGAACTTCCATCTTGTGTTGATTTGTGACCCCTGTGGATTAAACCAGAGGTATTTTTGTGCCTTTCGAAAACCTCTTATTGTACTGCTACAGGGTCAGAGGTTCAGTCCTGCGCAGTCCTGGTTCTGGTTTTCCCATGCCTCCCTTTACTTCCAGCAGCGTGGTGTCTGTGTTGGCTCCTATAGGGAGGGAGGGACCGCAGATCAGCTAGGCAAAGCTCTGCTCCTGGAAGGAGGAGGGGCCACATCTGGAGGAGGGGCCACATCTGTCCGCTAGGGACTGGTCGCTGGAGTCAGAACTGAGGGGGTTTCTTAAGCCCACCAATAGGTCTTGAGGGCAGGCGCGTCCAATCAAACAGGAGAAACCATATTCCTTTGCATCGTCATTGACTTCTCCTCCCTTTGTTTAGGACCAACATTCAGGATATGTTTATTGTTAAAAAAATGGAATCAGCGGAACATCTATTATATTGAGAAAAAGACAGATTTTGTAATGATATATTATTATTGGAAAAGAAGAAATTCAACAGTCAAAGACATAAATACCAATAAGTTATTTTAATGGGGCTTTATGTATGTTGCTCCGGCAGGTCACTTCCCCCTCAGGGCCTTTGTTTGATCAACATCTGGGTTCAATTCTCTGAAGATCCAATAAAGCACAGATGCAAAACATACCTGTATGAGTCATTAATAAAGAGCACTGACAGTCAGTGCCAATAACAGTGCGATGATAAAAATGACATGACATTATTTAGATGGTGGAACATGAACACAACTAACGATTATCTTCATCCAAATTCATGCATTTTGAAAGATGGCTCCGCGTCTACATGTGTGTGTGAGATGTGAGGAAGCAGAATGTTCACATGTTCTCCGGAGCAGAACATGTGAATGCATAAAGAGACACGGAGCCTCATCATGACGGAGGTGAGGCCGCAGAGCGCATCCAATATGGATGACGCAGGCGCCGCCTTCCTCTGCTCGCCTCCCACGCGCAAACGCACGTGGGCACGCACGCACGCGGGCACGCACGCACGTGGGCACGCACGCACGTGGGCATGCACGCACGTGGGCACGCACGCGGGCACGCACCCACGCAGGCACGCACGCACGTGGGCACGCACGCACGTGGGCACGCACGCGGGCACGCACGCACGTGGGCATGCACGCACGTGGGCATGCACGCACGTGGGCACGCACGCACGTGGGCACGCACGCACGTGGGCACGCACGCACGTGGGCACGCACGCACGTGGGCACGCACGTGGGCACGCACGCACGTGGGCACGCACGTGGGCACGCACGCACGTGGGCACGCACGCACGTGGGCACGCACGCACGTGGGCACGCACGCACGTGGGCACGCACGCGGGCACGCACGCGGGCACGCACGCGGGCACGCACGCGGGCACGCACGCGGGCCTAGCACGCGGGCACGCACACGGGCACGCACGCGGGCACGCACGCGGGCACGCACGCGGGCACGCACGCGCGTAGGCACGCACGTGGGCACGCACGCACGCGGGCACGCACGCACGTGGGCATGCACGCGCGTGGGCACGCACGCGCGTGGGCACGCACGCACGCGGGCACACACACAAACAAACACAAGCGCAGGTCAGAGAGTCCCGGTGGTGTAGAAGCTGGCAGGCATCTCTCCACTGTGCTCCAACAATCCAGCAGCTTTTTTTTTACCACACTGCCAACATGCTTTCCCCTTCACACACACACACACAGACACACACACAGACATACAAACACACACACACACAGACATACAAACACACACACACACAGACACACACACAGACACACACACAGACACACACACAGACACACAGACACACACACAGACACACAGACACACACACAGACACACACACAGACACACACACAAAGACACACACACACAGACACACACACAGACATACACACAGACATACAAACACACACACACACAGACATACAAACACACACACACACAGACACACACACAGACAGACACACACACGCACACAGACACACACAGACACACACACACACACACACGTCTCCTTGCTCCTCTCCAATCATCCATTTCTCTGAGCCCTCTCAGGCATTGCAGACAATGACAAGTTGAATGGGAGAAAGTGAAGCTAATTTGCGGACATGTGCTTTGTTATTGTTTCAATCAAAATTCCCCATGAACACGACAATTACATAAGTACAACAAAGAGGCTTTTTGGCGTAGCCTCCGTGTCCCAGACAGCGGTCCCTTCAGACATCTTGTAACGGATCATTAGAATCTATCCCAAAGAAATGTACAACAAATAAATAGAAAGGTTGTGATGCTGTTTACAATAGAACAATAGAACAATAGAAAAGTCATGTGATAAAAAGATGCTCATATTGGAAGTGGGAATGCAACTTGATATTTTAGACCGCGGACAGGTTTTAGTCATAAAATGACATAATTATAACAACGAGGATCGTCTGTGAAAACACGTCATATATAAATATTAAAGCTTTTAAAGTGGATCACATGACCATGTGTGGTGTGAAACAGGTGGAAGATGAATATCAGACTCTTGAAATGTCATCTCTGAACCGTGTGGTCCAGAGGACCGGAGACCAGGTCCAGAGACCAGGTCCAGAGGACCGGAGACCAGGTTCTACCACATGGACTCTGAAGCCCTGAGGAACGCTCTCTAGACCCTCTGCAGACCCACTTCATGCAAACTGGCTTTTGTGTCACCTCGTGTTCTGGTTTGTGTACATTTGTGCGTTTCTAAGTTATGTTGTTATGCCTTATGTTTTATTGTTTGTTTCTTTAACTGTTTTATGATCTTCTTTTTTCATGTTTTTTTTCTTACCAAACAGCACAAAGTTAGAAGCTCGTGAAGCATTTCATATGAAAGTCAAATTAATGTGTTTAACGTGTTTTGGACGTCAGCAAAGAACAAGTTTACACACATTTACCCGTTCTAGTCCTCATTTTGACCCACATTTACTCTGACTGGGTCACTCTCAGCCTTCTTCGCCCCCCCCCCCCTCCCCCGCCTAGCTCTCCCTCCACACACACACACACACACACACACACACACACACACACACACACACACACACACACACACACACACACACACACACACACAGAATTCTGGACCGGGCCGCTCATGGCTTCCACTTCAGGGTTTTGGCTGTATCCCTTGCACTGTGGCACACACACACACACACACACACACACACACACACACACACACCCTCTGCTCTCTCCAATGCTCTAAGATCCTGTTCATCGGCCTTTATTGTTCCAATCAAAGCCGAGCCTCCCTGACCGCCTTTAATATTCAACACTGCAAGATGGTACATGAGCCGTTTGTCTCAGTCTACACAACCCCACTAAAGGAGTGTGAGTGTGTGTGTGTGTGTGTGTGTGTGTGAGTGTGTGTGTGTGTGTGTGTGTGCACGGGGCATGCTTCCACACCAAAGTGGAGCTGGATAGCTGCGAGTCGCCCCCGACACAAAACTTAATTCTCCGAAGCGAGGCTGGGGATAAATATTTCAAGGTCATTCTGTTTGCTCTCTGTTGTCTTGTTCCGGGAGCGCAGACTATAATAGGAATATATGCATGCCTAACGAGGGCGTTAGAACCCAATCACACCGCCTGCTGCTCACTCGCTGCCTATAGGCGCCGGCCCACAGATGAAAGATGAGTGACAAAGGCGGCGCCGTGGACGTATGGAAGCGTCTCAGGGAACATCTGCAGCGGTACCCTGAGACGTGATCGTACCAACACGCTGTGCTGCTGCACACACAGGTGATGTGTTCAGGGGTCACACCTGATGGGAAAGTTAGGCCCCACCTGCAACGCAAGTTGTGACTTTAGGTGCAGTCCCCATATAAAACAAATGGAACCTTAATCTGCTGTTTGTAAAGCGTGCGTAACATACAAATAATATATAAAAGTGTTGATGTCAACGTATCCTCATGCAACAGCTGGTATGACATCTCACTGATATCTACTTTTTACTACAGAAGTAGTTTCAAAATCAAAATGAATAAACTAATTACAGCTACTGACTATGATTCAGTAACTTCCTGGTTCGGGATCACGTGGAATGTATGAGTATGGAATGAAAAGCAGAAAGAAGCGTCATCTTAACAGCATGAATGAAAGGCCTCAGAGGGCCTGCAGGAAGCAGGAAGAAGGAAGCAGGAAGCAGAAGATCACAAGAGGCCTCGGCTATGAAAGTAGGCGGAGCCTCCTTGAGACGCGAGTCACCGGCGTCCAGACCGGCGACTTCAGTCACCCCCGGGCCGCCTCCACCCGCCGACCAATTCATCAATACATATTCAGGAAATGTTTATTGAGGTTAGGGCGTGGGGGGGATGGGGGGGGAGTAATGAAGTTGACACCAGTGTCCACCCCATTAGGCCGGGCCTGCATGGACCATTACAGGCGGGGGTGAGAGGACAGCCCAGAGCCAGAGGTCCCTGCAGAACACACACACACACACACACACACACACACAAACACGAAGAAAAGAAAGTTTACACACATGGAAGGAATGAAAATGTACAATATATCCACACTCGGTCTTCTTTCCTGTGTGTGTGTGCGTGTGTGTGTGTGTGTGCGTGTGTGTGTGTGTGTGTGTGCGTGTGTGTGTGTGTGTGTGTGTGCGTGTGCACTCGTCTATGAATAGGAGATACAGATAGTTACAGAGTGCATTCTTTTGTCACAATGTGTGTACAATCCCTGAGCGTGCATATGTTGAGTATTCCTGGGATGACTGTAGCAGTAGGAATGTCAATGCATATAGCATGTGTGTGTGTGTGTATGTGTGTGTGTGTGTGTGTGTGTGTGTGTGTGTGTGTGTGTATGTGTGTGTGTGTGTGTGTGTGTGTTGGAACGGCGTGGTGGCAAGCCTCCCGTTCTCCCGCTCAGCCTGTCAGGGAAAAATATAATTTGCGCCTTCAGTGCTTCTCACCTGGCTCATATGCGGCATGCAAATTTATTTCTCTAATAATCCGAGTGCGCGACGGCCCCCTCCTCCAGGATTAATGACAGCGTTCCCGGGGCCTCGCCTCCACCCCCGGACCGCCGGAATATTACTGCTACAGCACATGCCCCCCCCCCCCCCCCCCCACACACACACACACACACACACACACACACCCTGACATAGAAAAATGGTGTTGGTTCTACACAGAAAAACGCTGCGGTATTTGTCCTGCTAGACAATATAATGGGCCGGTGCATCATCAGATTGCAATGTCATTTCAAAAAACCTTGAATACAAATAATGGGGCGAAGGAGGGGGTGGTTAAGGGTGGGGGTTAGGATAGATGGTGCGTTTTCTAATCCAGTGGGCTAGTTATCCTTCATTTCAGGTAGAGTGGTGTCGTGGCGACACACACACACACACACACACACACACACACACACAGGGGAAAAACACACCGCTCCGTTATTCAAATGAAGTGCGCCGCAATGTGCAGAGCTTGCTGCTTTCACCGGGACACATCGCTTCCCTTTCCCCTTCTTCCACTGTTAATTAATCTTAGAAATATGTTTTTGTATCTCTCTCTCTCTCTCTCTCTCTCTCTCGCTCAACACTCTCCAGCCCCAGCTTTTTTTTCCTAAGAAAACAGTATGAAATATGGATATGGCAGAAATATTCATTATAACCCCATGTGTGGGTGTGGATCTGTGTGTGGGTGTTGGGAAGAGAGAGAGAGAGAGAGAGAGAGAGAGGAAACAATGTGCCAGCGCCACCACCCACCGCCTGGATCTGTCACAAGAGGCTGGGAAAGAGGAAGAGGAAGGAACACAGAGAGAGGGAGGGATGTACCGAGACATGTGAAAGAGGAAGGCAACTGTGTGTGTGTGTGTGTGTGTGTGTGTGTGTGTGTGTGTGTGTGTCCCTCTATTAGTGTGTTTAAGTGCCACCCCAGCCTGTGTAGCCCTTCACCTGCGAACAGAGAGCGCCTCCATCACAGGTGAGGCCACACAAAGCCCGGTTCAAGGCTGTCAGCGCGCTGCCATCCGGCACAAAGCGGGTTAACTTCAGTGGCGGCTCTGCTCCCTGACAGGCCGCGACTGCTGGTCACTTATCTTTTTAATTAGCTTTTCACTCCTCCTCGGCCTCCCTCTCTCTCCCTGTCTCTCCCTGCCTTCCCTCTTTCTCCCCGTCACTAATTCTAAGCGGATTTCCATGGAAAAACGGTTGCTCATGCAAACTCATCGTCTTTCTTGATCTCATAAAAACAGTAATAATCAAATACATAGGTAGAATCATATTGTAATCCTCTCAGATGAAGGCCCTCCTTTACACAATATGACAATTCTTCAATCGACAACATAACCTGTTAAACTCTCATCTCCGTCATATTTAACAGTCCTGAGTCATTTTGAAGCACACTGAATTAACCGGAGGGACACACCACCACAAAGACTGCTTTGATGACTATTCAGATTAAAAAACAGGATGATATTGTATCAAAAAGATACTTCATGAATTAATATTAGAAATGCTTTCCGTTGTTAAAATGACAAACATTGCCCATGGTAGGTCAGCTGTCTCTACGTAACATTAATTCCATAATTTGATGGCAGACCAAAAACAAAAAGTGTTGTTGGTTTTGTGTGCTCTTGTGTCTGTACTCAAAATACTGTGTATTAAGTGCTAATAGCACACAGGGCTATTTTCCCTCAGCCCCGTGCTAACAGCTCCCTCAGCCCCGTGCTAACAGCTCCCTCAGCCCAGTGCTAACAGCTCCCTCAGCCCCGTGCTAACAGCTCCCATAGCCCGTGCTAACAGCTCCCTCAGCCCCGTGCTAACAGCTCCCTCAGCCCAGTGCTAACAGCTCCCTCAGCCCCGTGCTAACAGCTCCCATAGCCCGTGCTAACAGCTCCCTCAGCCCCGTGCTAACAGCTCCCTCAGCCCAGTGCTAACAGCTCCCTCAGCCCAGTGCTAACAGCTCCCTCAGCGCCGTGCTAACAGCTCCATCAGCCCTGTCATAACAGCTCCCTTAACCCTGTGCTAACAGCTCCCTTAGCCCCATGCTAACAGCTCCCTTAGCCCCGTGCTAACAGCTCCCTTAGCCCCATGCTATCAGCTCCCTTAGCCCCGTGCTAACAGCTCCCTTAGCCCCATGCTAACAGCTCCCATAACCCCGTGCTAACAGCTCCCTTAACCCTGTGCTAACAGCTCCCATAGCCCCATGCTAACAGCTCCCATAGCCCCATGCTAACAACTCCCATAGCCCCATGCTAACAGCTCCCTTAGACCCGTGCTAAGGGTTATTGGGTCTTGAGTTAGATGGGACAGTCTAAAGTTTAAAACAAGTGGCTGTTTTATAATATGTGATATTTTATTGGTTGGACCCATTAGTACAGCATGAGGTAACCATGGAGATGTTCCGTTTTCCATGCAGCAACCGTTTCATGGGATGTTTAAGGCAGACAACAACGGCTGCTGATGTCCTGTTTTGAGTGACAGGCCAGCAGCAGCTGAATGCGTCAAGACTCTGTGAAGCCTGTTCTCTGGACTCTATGAAGCCTGTTCTCTGGACTCTATGAAGCCTGTTCTCAGGACTCTATGAAGCCTGTTCTCAGGACTCTATGAAGCCTGTTCTCTGGACTCTATGAAGCCTGTTCTCTGGACTCTGTGAAGCCTGTTCTCTGGACTCTGTGAAGCCTGTTCTCTGGACTCTATGAAGCCTGTTCTCAGGACTCTATGAAGCCTGTTCTCTGGACTCTGTGAAGCCTGTTCTCTGGACTCTATGAAGCCTGTTCTCTGGACTCTGTGAAGCCTGTTCTCTGGACTCTGTGAAGCCTGTTCTCTGGACTCTGTGAAGCCTGTTCTCTGGACTCTGTGAAGCCTGTTCTCTGGACTCTGTGAAGCCTGTTCTCAGGACTCTGTGAAGCCTGTTCTCTGGACTCTGTGAAGCCTGTTCTCAGGACTCTGTGAAGCCTGTTCTCAGGACCCTGTGAAGCCTGTTCTCTGGACTCTGTGAAGCCTGTTCCCTGGACTCTGTGAAGCCTGTTCTCTGGACTCTGTGAAGCCTGTTCTCTGGACTCTGTGAAGCCTGTTCTCAGGACTCTGTGAAGCCTGTTCTCTGGACTCTGTGAAGCCTGTTCTCAGGACTCTGTGAAGCCTGTTCTCAGGACCCTGTGAAGCCTGTTCTCTGGACTCTGTGAAGCCTGTTCCCTGGACTCTGTGAAGCCTGTTCTCTGGACTCTGTGAAGCCTGTTCTCTGGACTCTGTGAAGCCTGTTCCCTGGACTCTGTGAAGCCTGTTCCCTGGACTCTGTGAAGCCTGTTCTCTGGACTCTGTGAAGCCTGTTCTCTGGACTCTGTGAAGCCTGTTCTCTGGACTCTGGATCACGGTGATTCTGTCCGTCTGCATGTTCAATCGCTCTTTCAAGTCCATAACACGCATAAACAATGTCCCATGGCCAGAAAGGACACACTGTGGGAACTAATCAATCATTAATATTATGTTTCATTTGCAAAATGTTCACATCCATGCTCTCTGAATGTGCAAAGCCACGTAGGTGTTGGCCTTAACTCTTCTTCTTTTATGTTCACTGGAGCTGCTCGTTCTCGTTTACCTTTTGAGGAAAATAAGTTTTCTACTGAATTACGCAGTTTACAACAAATTTAAATTGAACAAACCTCTTAAAAGAGTGGTTTTGTTGAGTTAAGCTTCATGGTAAGGTTTAAAATGAGTATGTTTGCCACGTCACTTAAGTTTTGGATGTAAATTTAAATAAGTCAACGCTGACTGAAAACCATGAAGTCTGCTGGGTGAAGGTCCTGTGTCTGTTTGAGCCATTCATCATCCACATGGACAAAGCTGATACTCTTCCCTCTAGACATAATTGACAATGCAGTTTTGTTGTAAATGGACCAGTACTTCTATATCTCTATTCTTCAAACGTCCTAAAAGCACTTTAACCCTACATGTTATCATTCACATCCACTCACACACTGATGGGAGGAGCTACCATGCAAAGGGTCACCTGCCCATCAGGACTAAGTAACACGCACACACTGTAGGAACAGCTGCAGGAGACATTTGGGCTTTTTTTTGGACAAATCAACATGGACTAGTGGAGCCGGGGATCGAACCGCCGGTCCTCTGATTGAAGGACGACCCCGCTCACCACTGATCCACAGTCACACAACGTTACATACGTCGTCTCCGGTCTGAAGGTTCGTAGCAACACGTGATGGTCAGTGTCCAGTCTTCACTCTTCTTTCTGATTGAGACCTCACTGACTCTCCACTGTGGTTCATCAGTCTGCAGCTGCTGGAAAAAAAGGTTGACAGCAGTGAGAAACATTTGACCCATTGTTCATCATAATAATATATTATCAGCTGTCAAACATATAGATATATTCTTTATTTATTTCTTTGTTGAACTTTTATTTGAGAGACTCTTGAATCTGCCGTCGTACTTTACTGGTTTGTTACATTTTCTAAGAAATTGCTTCCAACAAAGAAAGTAACGATCCATAAAAGCAGGATCTCACAAGCCCTTCTCTTAAAGCCCTCACCTGCCCCCCCCCCCCCACACACACACCAATTAAACTCCCATCCCTTGTTTACCTGGCTGCAGCAGTCAGGAAAATAAAAAGGTTATGGGTCATCACAAGGTGAGCCTCTGCTGGCCCATTCCACCTCTCATGTCTATTTATTATCTGTGTATTACGTGAGGAAGTCAGGATGGAATCGGACTGTCCCACGGTCATCAGCGTTCCTGGGAAGAGGGCAACTCACCAGTGACCAATTAGATAGGAGGGTTCTAAGGCGGTGAATAAAGGGGCCTGATTGGCTGGTAGGACCCCGTGTGGCCGAGGTTTTGTTGACACGAGGACCTGCGTGAGAACACGGCTACGGCATAAAGAGGAAGGCGTGTCATGATGCTGAACCTCCTGAAGCACCGAGTCAGGGACTAATAACCCACTGAAGGCCCAATTCTAAAGGCCCTGTGTACCGTCTCGCAAGAAAATGTTGAAAAATTACACTTTGGTTGCATAAGAAAATAATATTACTTACCTGTTTGGACAGGGAGAACTGGTAAAAAAAAAAATATATATATATATATATATATATATATATATATATATATTATGATGGTCCAAACCACTACAATCTACCATCTCACTGATTCCACCTATTAAATCCACTTCAGTCACATTATGATTAATATGATGTATGTAATAATACAAAATGATTTTATGCCCAGTGAATCTTAGCTCCATTTGAATTTGTACATTATTATCCCTCCACCTTATCAGAGCACTTTGATATCTGCTTATGAAAAGCCACGGTGTCACCTGTCAGTGTCCATCTAAGCCACAGATGAAGACGTGACAGCCTTTAGGGGACCAGAATACTATTAACTCCGCGTTTCATCCCAAATGGGCTTTTATTAAAATGAACGCCTAATTAAATTCCAAGATGAGGGGGCAGCGAACAATGCCAGACAATGGCTACTTTGATTTTTTTTCTCCCCCCCTTGTTTTAAAGTAATTATGCGGGCCTGACATGAGTGAGCACACTGCCGGAGACCCCTCTAATGAGTTAAGCAAGAAAAATCGCCACAGTCGCCTTCCCTGGCAGCAGCTAATTGCCTGGCCACATCGGGCCACCGCTAACGCTGTCATTTAAAATGTGCTTTTTCTTCCATTTCTGCTGTTTTCTTTTTTTTCTTCTTAATTTGGTTAATTAACATATTATGTAAAGGCGGGCTGTAAATAGCGCTGCACTCGCCAGATCGTGCTCCTGTTTGTAAAAGTGGCCAGAGGTGCGGGCTAAAGTCAGCAAACTTTTACTTTAAAAGCATGAACTTTGTGCGTCGTTATGCTGACGATAATGAACCGTTTGAAGGTATGAAAGATGCCTCCAATGCATCACCAGTGAGCCTCTGCTGCATGAAGGACCCCCCAAGAAGAAGAGTGTGTCTATAAACATTGAGATAAGAGACTTTAGGTTTGATGTGAACATTCAGTGGGACATGAACCAATATAAATGTTCCCAGAAAAAAAAGAATTGAAAGAAAGTGAATTGAAGTAATGCAAAAATACCAGTTATGAATCAGTTATGACATTTTAGTTTGGCTCCGGGCAGCAGTGTCTACATCTATATTAATCACATGGAAAAAAAAAATATATATATATATAAATATATATATATATTCTAATCACACCAAAAATGCCATAGCAACCCTGTCTGTCATCCCATCTCTCACGCATGCATACACATACACACACATAAAAAGATAGCGTATGACTTTGCCGTTTCATCTACGAAGGCATCAACAATACCACCGCTAACATTTGCGAATGTTTCCGGACCTCCGAACAAGGGAATCAGCGAGACGGCACATAGTTATTCATATGTTTCACTTAACCTTTAACATGCAGTCCCATACAGTGCCCCAGCCAGCCTCTGCATATTGGTACCAGATTATTACGGGAGCGGCGAGGCATTTGTCCTTGTTTACGTGCCCCTGTTGAAGCATCCTTGGCCGTGGCTGCCTACACTCCAGATGAATAGCATTCCCCTGGCCCCCGGAGGCTCCCAACTTCTCCTGAGACCTTTAAGTGTTTGTTGACAGACTAACAGACTTTGGCTTGTTTAGCTTTCTCCACTCTCTAAAATCCAAAAGGTCACCCGCGATTCCACCGCCAGCCATACCCCCCCTCTCGAAAGAAGAAGAAAAAGGGAAAAAAAACAAGACCTCAGGAAAATGCCCTTATGAGCGGACCTCGAGAGCTCTCAGGGAAACAAATAGAATCCCTGCTGCCACGGTTACCAAGTTTACCAACATGTCTCTATGGCTACAAATTACAAAATAGCTACAAATGCCCCCCCGCCCACTCCCCCTCAGCCAGGGAGGCAAACAAAGAGGAAGAGGAACTGAACTTGGTATCCCTTGCTGAGTAGATTACCCAGCACTGACATGAAGAAACATTTCACTGGATATTTCTTTGGCCGGAAAAAATGAGAGAGCCTAAAGGCTGCGATAACACGCTCCATATGGCATATTTGGGAGGTCACCGTCAGCATCCCGACACGGGGTAAAGCCGTGCAATGGAATTATACCGCGTAACATGCATAATTCCCCTCGTTACAGCAAACGAGCGGTCCGCACCCCGTCATTTGGGGTCCCTATTGTTGCCGCGGCGGCTGCTCATTATTGTGGGGTGTCTGGTTCAGGCCATCAGAGAGGCTCTCGCCACCGAGAGGTCTCTGTGGAAATCGGCGAGCCCATCTCACTGCTTAGCAACCGAGCCCTGGGGCCTGTTTTGCACAGCTTAATTCAGATGAGAGTGCCAGACACAGGATTGGCTAAGCTCAACCAGCACCCCCCCCACACACACTTTCACTGACACACACACACACACACACACACACAGTCGCTATCTGGCCCTCCTTCGCTGCAGCCTCACGTAGTTTATCTCCTTTGCTCTCTCGCTATCGTTCTCCATCTACATCGTTCTTCTGCTCGCTTCCTGCCGAACGCTCTTCATAAAGGTGATTCTGCCGGCTCGGTAGGAGCTGCATCCGCCTTCACAGCGGAGTTCTATGGCACTCAGGCCGTAGCTCCAGGTCGGTAAGAATGATTGTATTTGTATTATTGGTACTATTTGTCCCAGGGGACCAAATAGAGACTTGATATTGGAAAACATGGACATGCATATTGCATCCCTATATAAAAAATATTTATATATTTGAATATTTGTTCTTCACACTTTACGAGTTTAAGTAAAATAAGCACGTCATTTTGATATGAATTGATGGTATTTGAGCCGTCGTGATCTTGGTTTTGGTTTCGATTGGTTCTTGTTTTATTTTGAAGTTCCCCTTGTGCCCTATGTTTGTTTGACTTCCTGTCTTTGTGGGCTTCCTTTTTTTTTTCTGCTCCATGAGTTAAGTTTTACTTTGTCATTTGCCACTATTTTCTATTTTCTTTTTATATTACTGTCCTCTCGTTTCAGGGTCCACTTCCTGCCTTTTTGATTGTGTGCCCCGCCCCTGACTGGACCCACCTGTGTCTCATCACCCACCCCTCCCCACCTGTGTCAGCCTGTCTCTTGACTCTGGATGGTCAGTTTCCTGTAAGATTTCCTCATCGTGGTCCGTGATGCGTTCACTGCAGCGCTGTTTTTCCTCCAGCTCACCTTTCAATCAGAGAGCTGGCGCCATGGTAACATCCGTCTGCTTTGATCATTCTGTGGCTGAAGTTAAAGATGGGCTATTTGTTCTCGACTCGCTCACGCAGTACTTCTCCTAGTTCTTACCAGAGACTACGGGTTAAATCACCATCATGTTGTGTCAGTAGAGAATGAACCGTATATTAATATGGTTTGGATAAGAAACTTTTTTTTCTGTGACTTTAACTTCCTCCTTTTGCTCTCTCACCTGCCCTCTCTTCCTTTATTGAGTTATTTATTTAGTCTGCCCTCCACCTGTTTCCTCTATCTCTCTCCACCTCGCTCCGCTAAGTGGGCGAGAGTGGGGACGGGCGAGGAATCGACAATGTAACCAGCTGCTGCAGTGTTGTGACGGTAATGAGGACGGGTCAGCGTACATAGAGGCAGGCTGAGCACCGAGGACGGGGACAGGGAACGCCGGGTTGGTGCTGCTGGGGAGTGTGTGACAAGAGAGAGGGGGAGGAAAGGGGGGGGGGGGGGGGTGTGAGGACTCTACAGCAGTGAAAGTACTGAGCTCAGCAACTTCTTCTTTTCACACGAGGGGCTCAAGTGAGAGGATGCTGGAGGTTCAGGTGAGGACACCCGGAGAAGAGGATGTGGGATGAAACGGGTCCACGTAGACCACCAGCCTCCTTCTGTGAACACGGTCAACCCTTTGTGGTTCGTGCTTGGTCTATTTTTACCTTCATCCCTTTATCTTTATGGCATAGTCACGGCATGTTTGGTATTGGTATTTACAGTAATTAAGGACAATTTTAAAGGAATAATTAAAGTTATTTTCATTCATATTTAGCCCTTTATAATCTGTACAGCTAAGACACCCTCCATCTTAAAAAACATAATAAAAAACGATATGGATCTGGGAGGACCATAAACTAAATGGAGCCACACGACCTGGAAAGTGGAGACGACCAAGCTTCTGGTCACCATAAGTTTCCAGATCTTTATTGTCATATGCACAACAATTACAGAGAGGCAGTAGGAATAACATATTTTTAATATAACAAAATGAAATATATATTTGTGGTTGACAGTAATTGTAAAATGAATGTCGTGATAACAGGGGAGTAGTACATGTACATGCGTAATGACAACTTACATACACAGATGTGACAACAGCAAGTTTATAAAAGGGGGCGTGAACCTACATTCGATGTTTGAAGCTTATAAGACTCTTTGACAGGCGGAATGAAAATACATTTGAAATAATGACCCACTGTTAGCCTGCTATTTCACACATTTCAAATGCATCAAGTCTAACGGTATACAAGTGTAACGGTTTTACTACACACACTAAAGATCACAGATATCAAGGAGGTTCATCTTCAGTAAGTTTTGACATTGTATATGAATGTCCTCAGTTCAGTTAAAAATAACTAAATCTCTCATTTCTGAGCTTATTTGACCGTCTATTGTTATAGTGAAATAAATTAAATTGCTTTTTTAATGTGATGTTACAATGTATCAAATAGTTGCAGTTTAGCATCTCCGGCTGGTTTATTGGAGGAAAGCAAAGTAGCCTTTCACACGGTGAGTGCAGTGGAAAGACAGCGGTGACACGGACTCCCACTATAGACACAGCGTTTAACATCTTCACGCGTGGCAGCTCAATTACCTGAGTTTAATTGCAATAACTCCAATACCTCTGCAGTCATGCTTGACAGTTCCCAGACCAGGGCCTGTAATTGCAGGTTGATATATGCAACTGGAAATCAAAGGGGGCTAGCGCGTTAGTGAGAAAACAGCCAGGCTACGATTTCCACAGCGGCGCGGTGAATCGCTAATGCAATAAAAAGGCTGCAGTTATTAGCCAAGTTGTGAATGCCAAATTGGTTTGAAGGCCAAATTGTCAGGGTTACTATTGAATGAGATGGAGTTAAAAAGGGAAATGGGGGGTGGGGGGGGGGGGGAGACAATGGATGGTGTTCAGCTGTGTCAGAGCCGGCTGGGTCTCATTGTAATAGGGCTTAAATACTGTCAGCAATTACAGTACAGATCGACTCTACTCTTTAAAAGTGCTGGGTTAGTCCAGGGCTCGCAGTTGCTTCCCATGTAGGCCTGAGACCACAGTCAAAAGTGGACTTTGAACTTCATCTCGTAATCTAACATGGACAAGAAGTCCAAATGGTGCTCAAAAAGTGTTGATGAAAATCACGTGATTCACTGAAAGCTGCAGAACAACTACTAAATGGTGCTCCAATCACCGGAATAGTTTGGTTTATGTTGTGCTCACATTTTGCATACTCCCAAAGCTTCTATGAGGAACTTTCATTGTGCGTCGTGTTCCAGGGCACCAGAGCCCCTTCAGAAAAACGTTCATTTCTACTGACCCTCCACGATTTAGTTGGAATCGGACACAGAGGCACCGATGACAAGCATTAAGAGTAACCATTTAGAAATGGCCAGTCTTCTTGCTAATAGTCTTGTTTACTTGTATAAGTCATAGAGAGGTATCAGTGGTACATTGAGACTGTTTTATAAGTAAAGAGACTGCTGCACGGTGCAGCCTGGGTTTGATCCTGGCCTCGACGACCCTTCTGTGAGGAGTTTGCACGTTCTCCCCGAGTAGGCGTAGGTTCTCTCTCCAGTTCCTCCGGCTTTCTCCCAAAGACATGCGGCTTGGGTTAATTGAGGACTCTAAATTGCCCGTAGGTGGGAATGTGGGCGTGAATGGTTCCCCGTCTCTGTTTCTACCGAGCCTTTGACCCGTCAGCTGGGATCGGCTCCAGCCCACCCTGGACCCTGAGTAGTAGAGCGGTTACAGAACAACCGCATTAACGTTCCTCAAAGCATCTTTAACATTGTCTTGAATCTAATTCCAAAAAACATACAGTAAACAATGAAACTGTCATAGCTTTACATTTCACCAAGTCATAAGCATTCCCCCATCAAAGCTGTATTGGACTTATCTGAGATATATCTTAGTCTTATAGTGCTTTCTTGGTTTTAGCCACAATTGGATTGTGTAGACTGCACAATCCCATAATATCAACACACAACCATTAGGTCTCGGTTGCTACCCAGTCTGTAGTTATTGTCTTAGATCATTTGCAGTAACAGCTGTCTTTATAATTTAGCTTTTGGGCCACTCGTGGTAAAGTTTTCTTTGGGACCAACGTTCGGGATGAAAAGAAATACAGAGCAAACACTGCCTATGATTGATTGACGGCTGCGAGGTCATGTGCGACCAGCATGTATAAAAGCTCCATCAAGAAAGACCACACTTAACGCTGCCGCTCCACTTTATTGTGGTTGTGAGGAAACCAGAGCCGACGTGTGGTTGAGCCGGGGCGAGCTGAAGGGCTTTGTGTGATTCCAGCATTCCTCCATATGTCTCGGGATGGTCCAAAACCACAGGCCGCTGACACAGGCAGCGGTTCCACAGTCGGCTGCCAAGATCCACTGTGAGGAATATTCCTGTTCTTTATCCAAGAGCGCTTCATTAGGATTTATAGCAGGAGAACATAAAGTACTCCAGGAGAATCCCTGTCCAGAAAAGGCCCAATCAGACAGACTTATGACAGCAGTGGTCCACCAAAGAAAGCACCGGACCTGGACCAAAACGTTGGTTACCAACACCGTATTTATCAAAACAGTGAGACCCCAAAAACCGAGTTGTGAAAATGTCCAGTCCGTGGATCCAGTTATGCCAACTCCTTCAGAAGCCCATCCTCTTGTATACCCTCTTGCCATTTTGTTCACACTTGGATAAGACGGTTAAAAGCCGTCCGCACCACAAACAGCAAGCACACCAGTGTGTCTGTCCAGAAAAAGACTGAACGACAACAAGCTCGCAGGAAACCATCTCAACCGTGACCTAATTGTAACAACTGTAATTGCAGCAAAACCACAATGCAAAAGCACAAGTACCATGAGGGATCACGGACACTGTAATCGCACAAGAGCGACGGGAATACAATTGCAGCTCGGCCTCATAGTGGCAGTATCTTAAATTCATACTTACTGAGGCCCCCCCTGCAGCAATTACACTTCCTTAAACAGACTGTTAGGAGGGGGTGGGGGAGGAGGGGAGGATGAAGAAGTGTGGCGGCATGCTAGGAATAACTGTTGGCCGAGGAGCTAATAGGCATGGAATGATGACAGATATCATGGAGTGGACGCCTCGCACTGACTGGGAAGGAATTAATAAGCAGGAATGGGTTAATAGTGCATTAAGAGCCAGCAGGAGAACGGCGGGAGAGAGGAGGGAGAAGCTTCTGAAGTCAGCTGTGAGTAATCAGCCCATGGCAAGCCTTCGCCGATTACCATAACAGAGCAATTGGACGTGAAAAATGGATAATAGTATGGACATAGAAGAGCGGGACAGTGTGAGTGACTGTGTGTCCTGATGGCTGTGGGGGGGGGGGGGGGGGGGGGGGGCTCTCGTCCTACTGGCACTCCAATTGTGAAAAGCAGAAGGTGATTATTTTCAAACAAAAGACACAAATGTAGCCATAGTCTTTGCTAATTTTGATCAATTTGCCTTCGTCATTACTCTACATGGCTGTGTTCATCAGCACATGTTGTGTTAAAGGCTGGACGGTATGACCTAAAATCTATACAACAATAAATTGTCACAATTGGTCGCGAGTTTCCCCACCGCTGAGTTGTTAATTTTTTATATCTGATTCATTCATTCAACCGTTCAGTTATACATTCTGGACATGACCCTATCTTCAATGGCAGTCGGTCACGCCTATTGTCTCTACGTGTGACAGATTGGCCCTGTAAGTAGCCACGACATCTCCAAGCTTCTGGCCCCAGGCTTCTATTTCATGAGCTTCAGTTGACTCTCAAACTCTCAATTCTCTAAGAACAATACAACTGTCTGGAAGTGTGTAGTGACCAGCATTTAGAAGCTAAAGTGAGCCTTTAGACTAATAGACACTATTATTTTAACTTAGGTATTGAATGTCATTTACAGGTTTCTCAAACCACAAGGCCGCCCCGCTACCAATTATTTGAAACTTTTGAGAATAATTAAATTCGACAAGGCCACAAGTGTTTTCTTCTCTCTCTTCATCCAGCATGACTTCAGTGTCCAGGGCATATGGAACTGGAAGACATTTCACAGCTATGGAGCAAGGAAAATACGGAGAAGTAGGGATATGCTATAGCAGAAAATTGATATGCCCTTGGCTTTACACCATTTGCTTCCAATGTGTGTCGGAGAAGCGTGAGACGTTTCATTTTGTATGATGATTCCTTTGGCTGGGCTATTATCCTCCACCGCTCGGTCCACATATCTCCTCTAATCAAATGGACGTTCATCCCTGGGAAGAGAGAATATCCAGTCACTTGGATGTTCAGTCATTATATGATAGCTCAATCAGGTTGGTAATTTTATTGGGGTATTATTGTACAGGCAGATGGCTGAAACTGAACACGACTTGAAAAGAAAAAAGGAAAAACAGACCTCCAGTCTGCGTGTGGCTATCAGCTATCCCGCCTCCCCACGAAGTGATTTGACTTTTCTTTTCTGTGTGTAAAATTGTATGCAGACAATGCACTGCATATGGATAATATGGCACACCTGTGCTCTTGTAATGTAACTGCAATACAAAAATGTAAATAGGAAGGAAACAGAAGTTATGGATGCCCCTAAACAAAACACTCAAAGACTTCAAGGACTTTGGGCTCTGCAGTGAGGAACTGAACACGGGGCATCTCGGGGGTCTGAGACCCCTCGATTGACATTTGAGACCCTCTGAAAGCCTTAATTGCAAAATACTAAACTCACAAGACAATCATTTGTCACTTGCAAAAATGTATTTTAAAAGCTTACTAATGCCCAGCACTTGTCATTATTCAAACTAAGTAAGTGCCAGAGATTCTGTGCTTTGCCAGAATTGGTGGAATTGTTCACAAAATTATTTATCCATAAAACCACACAACTCATTTCTCCCCTCAAGCCTCTTCCAGCATGAGTGGTTTTGTTGCTGTAAACTGATGTTGGAGGTTAGTTTGAAGAGACTATGCACATTTAACCAGCTAAAACAAGAAGGTTTTCTTTGAACACAAACAAACTATACAAGTAATGAGCAGAAACAGTCCCTGACACCGGAGTGAGAGTGTGTTGCTTTATTTTACGGGTCTGTAATGTCTTCATCATTTCATAAGAACGTTCCAAGAAAGGACATTTCAGGTCAAATAGATAGACTCCTTCTAAGATGCTCTAAACCAAGTTAAACTGGAACCAAACAAACAAGAAATATTAGAATAAATAACATGAATCCATAAAGTAGCCTTTAACACAGCGAGTTCAACAATGCCTCCCCTGTATGATATGAAAACATTAGTAACAGTATTATTTTTTTTAAATCTCAACTCTCAACTCAACAGTTTTTTTTTTAAGTTTACAGGAAGATAACAGGAATGATTTTGGAATGGTATTCTCTATTCGTACGTCTCCATGCTAAGATCCATCAGACCAAACCGCCCGGTGAAGAACAGAAGTACCGGGACGAGTCCCTGGAGGTTTTGCTGTCGTCCTCGTCCGGTGTGTCGTCCTCGTCCGGTGTGTCGTCCTCGTCCGGTGTGTCGTCCTCGTCCTCGTCCAGTGTGTCGTCCTCGTCCTCGTCCGGTGTTTCGTCCTCGTCCGGTGTGTCGTCCTCGTCCTCGTCCGGTGTGTCGTCCTCGTCCTCGTCCGGTGTGTCGTCCTCGTCCGGTGTGTCGTCCTTGTCCTCGTCCGGTGTGTCGTCCTCGTCCTCGTCCGGTGTGTCGTCCTCGTCCTCGTCCGGTGTGTCGTCCTTGTCCAGTGTGTCGTCCTCGTCCGGTGTGTCGTCCTCGTCCAGTGTGTCGTCCTCGTCCAGTGTGTCGTCCTCGTCCAGTGTGTCGTCCTCGTCCAGTGTGTCGTCCTCGTCCAGTGTGTCGTCCTCGTCCTCGTCCGGTGTGTCGTCCTCGTCCTCGTCCGGTGTTTCGTCCTCGTCCGGTGTGTCGTCCTTGTCCTCGTCCGGTGTGTCGTCCTCGTCCTCGTCCGGTGTGTCGTCCTCGTCCTCGTCCGGTGTGTCGTCCTTGTCCAGTGTGTCGTCCTCGTCCGGTGTGTCGTCCTCGTCCAGTGTGTCGTCCTCGTCCAGTGTGTCGTCCTCGTCCAGTGTGTCGTCCTCGTCCTCGTCCGGTGTGTCGTCCTCGTCCTCGTCCGGTGTTTCGTCCTCGTCCGGTGTGTCGTCCTTGTCCTCGTCCGGTGTGTCGTCCTCGTCCGGTGTGTCGTCCTCGTCCTCGTCCAGTGTGTCGTCCTCGTCCTCGTCCAGTGTGTCGTCCTCGTCCGGTGTGTCGTCATCGTCCGGTGTTTCGTCCTCGTCCGGTGTGTCGTCCTCGTCCTCGTCCGGTGTGTCGTCCTCGTCCTCGTCCGGTGTGTCGTCCTCGTCCTCGTCCGGTGTGTCGTCCTCGTCCGGTGTGTCGTCCTCGTCCGGTGTTTCGTCCTCGTCCGGTGTGTCGTCCTTGTCCGGTGTGTCGTCCTCGTCCTCGTCCAGTGTGTCGTCCTCGTCCTCGTCCAGTGTGTCGTCCTCGTCCTCGTCCGGTGTGTCGTCCTCGTCCTCGTCCGGTGTTTCGTCCTCGTCCGGTGTGTCGTCCTCGTCCTCGTCCGGTGTGTCGTCCTCGTCCGGTGTGTCGTCATCGTCCGGTGTTTCGTCCTCGTCCGGTGTGTCGTCCTCGTCCTCGTCCGGTGTGTCGTCCTTGTCCAGTGTGTCGTCCTCGTCCGGTGTGTCGTCCTCGTCCAGTGTGTCGTCCTCGTCCTCGTCCGGTGTGTCGTCCTCGTCCTCGTCCGGTGTGTCGTCCTCGTCCTCGTCCGGTGTGTCGTCCTCGTCCTCGTCCGGTGTGTCGTCCTCGTCCGGTGTGTCGTCCTCGTCCGGTGTTTCGTCCTCGTCCGGTGTGTCGTCCTTGTCCGGTGTGTCGTCCTCGTCCTCGTCCAGTGTGTCGTCCTCGTCCTCGTCCAGTGTGTCGTCCTCGTCCTCGTCCGGTGTGTCGTCCTCGTCCTCGTCCGGTGTTTCGTCCTCGTCCGGTGTGTCGTCCTCGTCCTCGTCCGGTGTGTCGTCCTCGTCCGGTGTGTCGTCATCGTCCGGTGTTTCGTCCTCGTCCGGTGTGTCGTCCTCGTCCAGTGTGTCGTCCTCGTCCTCGTCCGGTGTGTCGTCCTCGTCCGGTGTGTCGTCCTCGTCCTCGTCCGGTGTGTCGTCCTCGTCCGGTGTTTCGTCCTCGTCCGGTGTGTCGTCCTTGTCCTCGTCCGGTGTGTCGTCCTTGTCCGGTGTGTCGTCCTCGTCCGGTGTTTCGTCCTCGTCCAGTGTGTCGTCCTCGTCCTCGTCCAGTGTGTCGTCCTCGTCCTCGTCCGGTGTGTCGTCCTCGTCCTCGTCCGGTGTTTCGTCCTCGTCCGGTGTGTCGTCCTCGTCCTCGTCCGGTGTGTCGTCCTCGTCCTCGTCCGGTGTGTCGTCCTCGTCCTCGTCCGGTGTGTCGTCCTCGTCCTCGTCCGGTGTGTCGTCCTCGTCCAGTGTGTCGTCCTCGTCCTCGTCCGGTGTGTCGTCCTCGTCCGGTGTGTCGTCCTCGTCCTCGTCCGGTGTGTCGTCCTCGTCCGGTGTGTCGTCCTCGTCCTCGTCCGGTGTGTCGTCCTCGTCCTCGTCCGGTGTGTCGTCCTCGTCCTCGTCCGGTGTGTCGTCCTCGTCCTCGTCCGGTGTGTCGTCCTCGTCCAGTGTGTCGTCCTCGTCCTCGTCCGGTGTGTCGTCCTCGTCTTCGTCCGGTGTTTCGTCCTCGTCCGGTGTGTCGTCCTCGTCCGGTGTGTCGTCCTCGTCCTCGTCCGGTGTGTCGTCCTCGTCCTCGTCCGGTGTTTCGTCCTCGTCCGGTGTGTCGTCCTCGTCCGGTGTGTCGTCCTCGTCCTCGTCCGGTGTGTCGTCCTCGTCCGGTGTTTCGTCCTCGTCCGGTGTGTCGTCCTCGTCCGGTGTTTCGTCCTCGTCCGGTGTTTCGTCCTCGTCCTCTTCCGGTGTTTCGTCCTCGTCCTCGTCCGGTGTGTCGTCCTCGTCCGGTGTTTCGTCCTCGTCCGGTGTGTCGTCCTTGTCCAGTGTGTCGTCCTCGTCCGGTGTGTCGTCCTCGTCCAGTGTGTCGTCCTTGTCCTCGTACGGTGTGTCGTCCTCGTCCGGTGTTTCGTCCTCGTTCTCGTACGGTGTGTCGTCCTCGTCCGGTGTTTCGTCCTCGTCCTCGTCCGGTGTTTCGTCCTCGTCCTCGTACGGTGTGTCGTCCTCGTCCGGTGTGTCGTCCTCGTCCGGTGTGTCGTCCTCGTCCTCGTCCGGTGTGTCGTCCTCGTCCTCGTCCGGTGTTTCGTCCTCGTCCGGTGTGTCGTCCTCGTCCGGTGTGTCGTCCTCGTCCGGTGTGTCGTCCTCGTCAGGTGTGTTGTCCTCGTCCGGTGTTTCGTCCTCGTCCTCGTCCGGTGTGTCGTCCTCGTCCGGTGTTTCGTCCTCGTCCGGTGTTTCGTCCTTGTCCGGTGTGTCGTCCTCATCCTCGTCCGGTGTGTCGTCCTCGTCCTCGTCCGGTGTGTCGTCCTCGTCCTCGTCCGGTGTGTCGTCCTCGTCCGGTGTGTCGTCCTCGTCCGGTGTTTCGTCCTCGTCCGGTGTGTCGTCCTTGTCCGGTGTGTCGTCCTCGTCCTCGTCCAGTGTGTCGTCCTCGTCCTCGTCCGGTGTGTCGTCCTCGTCCTCGTCCGGTGTGTCGTCCTCGTCCTCGTCCGGTGTGTCGTCCTCGTCCAGTGTGTCGTCCTCGTCCTCGTCCGGTGTGTCGTCCTCGTCCGGTGTGTCGTCCTCGTCCGGTGTGTCGTCCTCGTCCAGTGTGTCGTCCTCGTCCTCGTCCGGTGTGTCGTCCTCGTCTTCGTCCGGTGTTTCGTCCTCGTCCGGTGTGTCGTCCTCGTCCGGTGTGTCGTCCTCGTCCTCGTCCGGTGTGTCGTCCTCGTCCTCGTCCGGTGTGTCGTCCTCGTCCTCGTCCGGTGTTTCGTCCTCGTCCGGTGTGTCGTCCTCGTCCGGTGTGTCGTCCTCGTCCTCGTCCGGTGTGTCGTCCTCGTCCGGTGTTTCGTCCTCGTCCGGTGTGTCGTCCTCGTCCGGTGTTTCGTCCTCGTCCGGTGTTTCGTCCTCGTCCTCTTCCGGTGTTTCGTCCTCGTCCTCGTCCGGTGTGTCGTCCTCGTCCGGTGTTTCGTCCTCGTCCGGTGTGTCGTCCTTGTCCAGTGTGTCGTCCTCGTCCGGTGTGTCGTCCTCGTCCAGTGTGTCGTCCTTGTCCTCGTACGGTGTGTCGTCCTCGTCCGGTGTTTCGTCCTCGTTCTCGTACGGTGTGTCGTCCTCGTCCGGTGTTTCGTCCTCGTCCTCGTCCGGTGTTTCGTCCTCGTCCTCGTACGGTGTGTCGTCCTCGTCCGGTGTGTCGTCCTCGTCCGGTGTGTCGTCCTCGTCCGGTGTGTCGTCCTCGTCAGGTGTGTTGTCCTCGTCCGGTGTTTCGTCCTCGTCCTCGTCCGGTGTGTCGTCCTCGTCCGGTGTTTCGTCCTCGTCCGGTGTTTCGTCCTTGTCCGGTGTTTCGTCCTCGTCCTCGTCCGGTGTTTCGTCCTCGTCCTCGTCCGGTGTTTCGTCCTCGTCCTCGTCCGGTGTTTCGTCCTCGTCCGGTGTGTCGTCCTCGTCCGGTGTGTCGTCCTCGTCCGGTGTGTCGTCCTCGTCCGGTGTGTCGTCCTCGTCCTTGTCCGGTGTGTCGTCCTCGTCCGGTGTGTCGTCCTCGTCCTCGTCCGGTGTGTCGTCCTCGTCCGGTGTGTCGTCCTTGTCCGGTGTGTCGTCCTCGTCCGGTGTGTCGTCCTCGTCCTCGTCCGGTGTGTCGTCCTCGTCCTCGTCCGGTGTGTCGTCCTCGTCCTCGTCCGGTGTGTCGTCCTCGTCCTCGTCCGGTGTGTCGTCCTCGTCCTCGTCCGGTGTGTCGTCCTCGTCCGGTGTGTCGTCCTCGTCCGGTGTGTCGTCCTCGTCCTCGTCCGGTGTTTCGTCCTCGTCCTCGTCCGGTGTGTCGTCCTCGTCCGGTGTGTCGTCCTCGTCCTCGTCCGGTGTTTCGTCCTCGTCCTCGTCCGGTGTTTCGTCCTCGTCCTCGTCCGGTGTGTCGTCCTTGTCCTTGTCTGGTGTTTCGTCCTCGTCCTCGTCCGGTGTGTCGTCCTTGTCCTCGTCCGGTGTGTCGTCCTCGTCCGGTGTGTCGGCCCCTCGTTGGGGGGGGGGGGGGGGGGGGGGGGGGGGGGCCGCCTCAGTGTGTCTGTGTGTGTGTGTGTGTGTGCGTGTGTGTGTGTGTGTGTGTGTGTGGACTTACCTTTGTGTGCATCTATCCAGGTGTGTATGTCACTTTTAATATACACTGTATGGTTAATAATAATATAATTGATCATATTATATCTTTTGATATGAAACACTGCTGCAGCAAACACAATCCCTGTGAAAGCATGCATATTACACAATAAGAATGACATTTATTAGCAGTTATTAAAAACAAATGGTCAATATTTGTCTTGCTCTCTCAGGATGAATCCAGTCTTTCTAAAAGAATGCATCGAGGGATTTGAAGAGCGTCGTGCTGCGTTCACAACACGAGTGACGCGGTGACGTCCGTTGACAGGAATCTACAAACCAGAGAATGAAACCGATTACGAAAAGATGAAAAAGCCTTTAGCCAGTCCCCAGGGCTTAATGACATAAACTTTGTGTGGCGTTCTGTTGCTGTTGTCGCTCTCCGTGAGGCGTGTGTGTGCACTGCGTGTGTGTGCACGGTGTGTCTGCACGCATGTTAAGGTCTTCCCGGTGCACCTACATGATGCCCGTGTGACCATTGCCAGCGATGGGGTTGTCAGAGGTGGGTCAGCTTGTGGAGCTAGTGTGGCGTTTGAGGTGTAGGACCGAAAGGATTTCTTTATAGCCCGCGCCCCAAATTGGGTATTTTCATGGGCTGAAATAAGCCGGTACCAGGTCATAAGTTATCCATTCAAACGATACCTGCAGCCAATCCTTTGTGTGCCCAGTCGAGGTCATTGTTACTATTGGTACGGTGGATTGCCGGTGGGATGGACCCACGACCGCAGCAGCTACAACCTGCACAGGGGTTGCTGGCTTACACACAGCTCTCCACACATAGATACACTGGCTAGCAGCTAATGGTGCTAACAACACCAACAATGGCAACGCTGCTGACAGAGCAGTGGAATCAGAACAGTGTTGACCTGGAAGGTGGAACCAGAGGACCTCGACAATGTGGTCACTGTGGTCGGGGGGTCGGTGCCATCAGCGGTAACCGTCTTCATGAGCACGCTGAGCCAGAGGGACACACAGCTTCCATTCACATGATGGGTGTCGGCATTGCTTTAAAGGTACTGGTGTTGGAGTTTGTTCTTCCACCCATAATATGGGGGGCTGCTGTGGTCCCGCTGTGTGTGTGTCTCTGTCCCTGTGGCAGCTGTAGTGCTACTGTAATGCTACGTGTGGTCCTAGAGGGGCCAGATAACCAGATGGCCAACACATCACTGCCAACACATACAGCGATATTAAACTCACACACACACACACACACACACACACATACAGACACACCAGCGGAACTAAGCCTCCGAAGGCCTCATTTCAGGCCTGGGCCACGACTAGAGCATCGGCAGTGCCCCTGTTCTGGGTAAAAGCCGAGGCCCAGACAGCCTGGCATGCGAGCAGCCGCTGGGCCCTACGCATGCCAGCTGAAGAGCGCTGGGGGGGGGCCGCCCCCTTCTCTCTGGGCAACACATGCTCTGATCGGCGCT
>NC_046980.1:24652697-24662697 GCF_009769545.1 Cyclopterus lumpus
GTCCAAACGACTTACTAAAAAAAAAAGTGGTGTAATTCCTGCCAATAACTAATTCATTCAGCTGAGCCCTCCCTGGCTCCATGTTGTCATGCTTCATGTGTTAAAGTTGCATTCTCTCTCCTTCCCACCACGGGGCGACTCCTCTGGTTGTATAGAAGTCTCTGCTTCATGTGTTAAATGTGTTAAACCAGCATCCTCTCTCCTGACCACCAGGGGGTGACTCCTCTGGTTGTATAGAAGTCTATGCTTCATGTGTTAAATGAAATCCTCAGAGATCAATTATCTGGTGATGTGGTTTCTGTAGATGACATTGCCCTGGCATCCAACACCACTGTAAAGAATCTCTAGTTATCTTTGACCGAGACTTGTCCTTTAACTCCCACGTTAAGCAAATCTCAAGGACTGCATTTGTTCATCTACGTAACATTTAAAAAATCAGACACATCTTGTCCCAAAAAGATGCAGAAAAGCTGGTTCACACGTTTGTTACTTCCAGACTAGATTACTGCAACTCCTTATTATCAGGCTGCCCTAATAAGTCTCTTAAGTCCCTCCAGTTGATCCAGAATGCTGCAGCTCGTGTACTCACACAAACTAAGAAAAGAGATCACATGACTCCTGTATTAGCTGCTCTGCACTGGCTCCCTGTAAAATCAAGAATCACATTTAAAATTCTTCTCCTCACCTACAAAGCCTTGATTGGTGATGCACCATCATATCTTAAGGAGCTTGTAGTACCATATTGCCCCACTAGAGAGCTGCTCACTAAATGCGGGGCTACTTGTGGTTCCTAGAGTCCTAAAAAGTAGGATGGGAGCCAGAGCCTTCAGTTATCAAGCTCCTCTTTTATGGAACCAGCTTCCACTTTCAGTCCGGGAGGCAGACACAGTCACCTCATTCAAGAATAGACTTAAGACTTTCCTCTTTAATAGTGCTTATAGTTAGGGCTGAATCAGGTTTGCCCTGGTCCAGCCCCTTGATATGCTGCTATAGGCTTATAGGCTGCTGGGGGATGTTTTAGGATACACTGAGCACCTCTCTCCTCTTCTCTCTCTCCTTATGGATGAATTTACATCTCTCCATTGCACCTTATTAACTCTGCTTCCTCCCCGGAGTCGTTGTGACTTCACGTCTCATAGGGTCCATTGGACCTGGAGGTGTCTGATGCTGGTGAGCCGGCCTCCCATTGGCCCTGCTGATGCCCCGCCCCCCCTACTCTCTACCTCCTTCTGTTTCATGGATTGGAGTTCCATTCATACATTGTCATATTCATGTAATGTGTTTATGTAACTCTGTAACTCTGTTCATCTGGTCACATGACATCTATTCATCTGTCCATCCGGGGAGAGGGATCCTCCTCTGTTGCTCTCCTGAAGGTTTCTTCCCTTTTTTTCCCTGTCAAAGGTTATTTTTGGGGAGTTTTTCCTGATCCGATGTGAGGTCAAAGGTCAGGGATGTCGTATGTGTACAGATTGTAAAGCCCTCTGAGGCAAATTTGTAATTTGTGATATTGGGCTATACAAAATAAACTGAATTGAATTGAATTGAATTGAGGTTGTCTCTAGTTTTGACCTTTGACTCCTTGAGGTCGTCTCTAGTTTTGACCTTTGACTCCTTGAGGTCATCTCTAGTTTTGACCTTTGACTCCTTGAGGTCATCTCTAGTTTTGACCTTTGACTCCTTGAGGTCATCTCTAGTTTTGACCTTTGACTCCTTGAGGTCATCTCTAGTTTTGACCTTTGACTCCTTGGGCCCCTGGGCCAACAAAATACCAGCAAAGCACATTTTGCTTTATATAACTTTATGGCAACATACAAATTCCCAATGAAGCAGTTTTGGAGGTTGTTTTAAATCACTTTTCACGTATTTACATCCTGATTTCATAAAAAAAGATGGACAAATCCACTCGTCCCACATTTCATTTTGGGCTGTATTTAAAGGGCTCTCTTGTGACAGCTGTTCATCGTTGAAATTGTTGTTAGTCCTGACATAGAGTGTGCCCTCATAACAGGTAGAGACGGCAACACACAAGATATATGTCGCTCATGATCCATTTAAAAAGGTGCACAAGTAAACAGAGGGGGGGGAGTCAATCTGATGTGACGACGATCGAATCCCACCCAGACGGACCGGAGCGCGCTGAGACCCCAGAACCCAGAACCAGCATATGCAGAGCAGCCGAGTGTGTCCTCACTTTTTAAATGGTGTGAGCAACACTTTGAATGGAGGCAGCATCAACACCTGCTGCCTCCACCGGGACAGTTGGAGACAGGAGGGCAAACACCACTCACACACACACACACACACACACACACACACACACACACACACACACACACACACACACGTACCATGACAAAAGACTTGTTTTCAGTAAAGTCAATGTGTCTTGAGAACAGATGTCTGACCTTCATGTGTTCGTCATGCTGGCCAATAGCATACTTAGTCTATCTGAAAGTAAGTTATGAGGTAATCTATCAGATTTACAGCGTGTTATTGTACTTGCTGAAATCATTTTGTTTACTTCACCTTTAAATATACATTTGGTTTACATCATGATTTCAGGGTGATAGTTAGCTGGCAGTAAACAGTTTTATTCTAAGTAGAATAAAGTGATTTTAGTGGAATATCACAATGTTAAGCCTCGATACGGATGGTATTTGTCACATATGGTGTGTTCAAGGACCGTCAGAGAGTTGAAACCCAACAAAGATGTCTGTTTTCACAGCTTCTGGCTATAATGAATGGTGCCTTTTTGAAAAACATATTTTTCAACCCCACATGCTGGTTTCAAGGTTCCCACAGGGCCTTATTTCCGTTTTTCTGAAGATATATTATGGGCTTCTTCACTCAGTCGATGTCATGATGATGTCATGACAATTATCTCCCTTTAGACCTGCAGAATACAAAATGTTGTTTATGAAAAAGCTGGTGGTACAAAATGGGAGTTTGAAAGATGTTTGCATTTACTCAGCAGGAAGGGGAATAGATCCATCACATTGCATTCATTAATTTTTTTAGATCCAGCGTTAATGGAGCTTACCCACCACAACAAACTGTAATTAAAGATATCTCAGACCTTTTTCTTTTCATCTCAAGAGTATTTAACACAAGCGCAGCACTGGATCTCTCGAGTGCCCTTCTCGCTTAGCAACTCAAGAGACGTGTGTTCACAATATTGGATTTCATATCTTGAATGCAGCCTTAAAATATATCGATATTGTATACAATTCTTGATATTATGGGGAAAAGTTGACACCTCCTGATTGTAGATTTATATCACAAGTGTGTTGAAGAGAAGAGAAAGCAGGACGGGCAGCTGGTAGCCGTGTGTTGTATTGAATTGGGGGGGGGGGGGGGGGGGGGGGGGGGGGTTAAAGCAGCTAATACTCCTAATTCTTTGCTTTGGTTGAATTCAAAGGTCAAATTTAATTCATGTACCTGTATGCGATGCTAAAAATCAAATTTGAAACCATTTAAAAAATGTAGTTTTGATACTTAAATATTTTTGAAAACACTACAAAGGACTGATTTTTAAAAGAATGATTGAACATGAGAAAACATTGAGGTGAATGGTCAGTTACACCCTATCACACCCTTTGTTCTCCTGTCTCTGTGAAGGAGCTGTACGATTATTCTTATTCTACAGGATTATTCATCATATATGTCAGAAAGATTGTGCTTCAAATATGATTTTGCTTTGTGAAACGTATCACTGCTGATCCCAGCACCTCTGAAGGTTAGAAATTTGGCGTGCTGTACGTGATTGTCTCTGGATCTAAATTCATAAACTGCAAATTACTTTTGGTCCCACAATTATATATATATATATATATATATATATATATATATATATATATATAACTTCTGCTTTTGGCAACAGAACTATAACAGCACCAAAACGAGTCTCACCAATTGGCTATGTGCCTTTTCTCTGTATTACTGTCTTTATAAAAAAAAAGCCTGTATAATGCTGAATAGCAATATGTGAGAGAAAGTGACATGATTTGAGATTGAAATGAGACGAAGAAGATGAGCAAAAAGCACTCGTTTCCTTCCCTGGATGAGCTCGAGGGGATCTTTGATGAGAGGGGCTATTTCCATTCTACAATGGGAGAAATGGAGGCTTGTGCCTATTGTGTGAAGTATGAGGAGCACCATCAACCCCCCCCCCCCCTCCCAAAAAGAGAGGTTTTCTTTTTTGTATTAAGGTGTGACTGTGGCGTCCCTCTTCTTATTTTGGAGAGGATGATGGTTGCGGCCTTCCCTCCCGTCTCTTTCACTGGTCCCCAGACGGACTCATGTAAATCTATCCAGTCATCTGAGAGAAGCACAGGCTTTGGGTGTGATAATGACTTACAGGAGACTACCAATGGGGAGAGGACACACACACACATGCACCATCCACACCTCTCTTGTGCTCAAGCTAGCTGAGCAATCTCCACACTCATCTCGTCCCCACATACTGTGCCAGCTGCAGATTGAGGTGGCAGCATCCGTCATAATGGGCGGGGGCTGTCAGAGGGCATTGCCAGTCTTGCTACCCAGCCTGAGCTCTAGGTCTCAGTGGGTAGCCACGGGGAGTGGGCCAGCCCGTGGTAATAGAGTAAATAACTCAAATGAGGCAGTGTGAATTACTTCTCTGATGGGCTGGAGGGGTCCCCGCTGTGAATCCGACCGGGGGGTCCAGCTAGGAAGAACCTTTGAAAATGTGGGGAAATGGGTCTGGGGTGTGGCAAGGCAGCGTGGAGGGGGGGGGGGGGGGGTGGGGGTGTCAGCAGGGATGGGGTGTGTGAGAGTGTTTAATACAGGTGGTGATGCAGGTCTAGACGAACCGCTGCAGCCCGAGGGACGGACGGGAGGACCGGAGGAATAAGAGAGGGACTCGCACAGATGCTTCCTGTCCTAAATATCCACTTGTTGGAGTTGTGGGGCTTGTTTCTGAGTCGATGTTCGGGTATTCAAATTCCTTCAAAACTCGCTCTTCTGTAACATACATTGCCATTGTAAAAGAAAAAGATTGTCCCTTGGCCATGCGTCGTATGTAGATATCGGCTCGGAGGAGGAACAGGACCTGTAGCCGTGTGAAGCCCAGATTCCAAACACAAAAGACACTTCAATGCCAAGGGATGATTGAAAACCACATCAAAAAATGAACCTGCAACCTTGGGCTTTAAAGGGAAGCATATTGCACAAACTAATACAACCAGGAAAAAATATATGAATACATTTTCCTTCATTAGGTGACCTCGAAGTAGGTTACATGGTCATTTCTATTCTGCGCCGACCCTCCAGTTCACAGGCGCCTCTGAGCCAGCGATGGGCAAACAAAGACTTCAATGATGGTCCCTCCAGTGTAGGGAAGACTCTGCTTATCATTTCAAAGGGACAGCCCCCTTCACCCTACCAACTCTCAACCAACGGACAGGGTCCACTCGCAGAAGAAAAACAAGTCAGTCAAAAAGTCGCGTCTTGCAATGGAAGACGATCCGCCGCCGTGTGGAGCGGTGGGGGTGGTGACACAGGCTTCTTTTTTGCGCCATGGTTTTCTTGCTTGTGATCTCGTCCGACCTTCCGGATCATCTATTATGTATCGCAGCAGGTTTGTAAAAAAAAAAAAAAGGTATGAAAGTGAAATCAGAAGGAAGCTGTTGGCTCGTCTGGCGCCGGCGGTGCACCCTTGACAAGGCAAATCTTTAATCTGAGTTTAGGAGGAGGGGTCCGGGTGTCAGTTTAGGGACGACAGCGAGACAGCGTTTCGGGGGAAATAAAATGCCCGCTCTGATCTTTGTGTAAAGCCTGCAACTTGCCAGACATTGCAGGAGTCGGTGAGCAGTCAACTAACCTTATTTCCCCTCCTCCCCCCCAGACTTCTTCCAGAACCCTCATCCTCATCCTTCATCCTCCAGTCCCACCCTCCCCCACCTCCAAACCCAACAGAGGAACTGCTCTCTGACTCTCCGTGGAAGTTTTTCTGCATGTAACTTTCTCACCAGCACAGCACTCCTCCACCCCACCGGGGAGTTGTCTTCTAGTGGCAAAGCACAGCCAGACAACACAGCAAAGAACCCAGGGGATGAAGATAAATTTTAAAAAAAGAATATCAAACTAAAAAAAACGAACTTACACACAGCCGCCCAGGTAAACCACCACATAAAGTCCTAACACCGATGGCTTCCCCTACCTATAGTTGTTAGATCCGTTTTCTCCGGGTCACAAATTGAACGTGGGCTCCCACATTGGACGTTTGCTTAAATGGAGCTCAGCTGGTTGCTTGCAAAGCCTCTGGTTAGAGAGAGTTCTACTGAGGGAATATATGTATTTGTTTGGTTGGATTGCAGGTGGATATGCAGTAAGCCATGTAGTGTACGCAGGTATATCCAGAATATATGAGATTCATAAAACTCCCAGTTGCTGTGGATTGCACTGTTTGGGTATCCTATTTATGTGTGTGTGTGTGTGTGTGTGTGTGTGTGTGTGTGTGTGTGTGTGTGTGTGTGTGTGTGCAGGGTGAATTTGGATGGCGCTAGCAGGGAGAATCATACTAATTCTCTGGTGGACAAACAAGGTGTGACTTGTGGGCGTCGAGGGCTTTGGGATGGAGGTGGGACAGAAACCGCTCACTTGGAAAAACTGCATTAGATTTCAGCTTTAAGACATTTTTTTTGTTGCAGCTCCTGGTTTGTCTCCTACTGAGACAAACCAGGAGCTGGTGGGGTGGACCTGAAGGATAACAATGAGTCTTTGAAAAGAAATCGAGGCATTGATCTTTGTCATGGGTTGGGAAGGCCATCATACAACATTTTAGAGTTTAACAATAATTTATTACAATTGCATATATTTGAATAGTGCCAAGTCTTTGGCCATTGGACTTAGGATAAGCAAGGAGTAGCTATGCTGACATCTGCGAAGGCAGAATCCCCCAAAAGGAATGATCTTATATGGATCAAATAAATGAATACCTTACCTACAGCTGGAGAGGTTTCCTAGGACCACATAGAAACATTTCATGAGAAATTATTATGGTTAGAATGGGCTAGGTTGAGCATATGAGTAAATATTAACCCAGAGTTAAGAGGGTCTAGTTAAACAACGCAAAAGAGAAAGGAAGGTCTCGGTGGACTGCAGACAAGGATACAGGGGTCTCTATCGACCCCAGAAGCCAATCTAGATATACAGCACTAAGTATAGCGGGGGTCCGGATAGACTGCAGGAAGATAGGTTTGGGGTCAAGATAGACAAGGACAAGGACAGATTGGGGACAGACATATTCGGGGACCACTGCATCCCTCTAGACCGAGTAAAGTTCTTCCGGGAAACGAGAAATTGTCACCTTTGACTGGTCGCCTTTCAGATGGAGAAAACAGAAATATCTGTGAAATTAGACATTTTGTGTCATCTTTGACGGGTCACCATCAGGACCGGGAAATGAGAGTTGGTTTTCCTACCATCTTTTAAGTGTATATATATATATATATATATATATATATATATATATATATATATATATATATATATATATATGTATATATATATATACACACATATAAACTGGAAGATCCTGTTTTGCCAGGCAACGTAAACCTTAACTGAGAAAGACAACGGTTAAGCCAGACAACGTTTCACCGTCAACCACAAAACTATTACGTTAAACCAGACAACGTCAACCAGGGAAGGAGAAACTTTACCTTGGTTCTATGCAACGTAAAAGCAGGAACTGAGAAAAGATCACAATAAAGCAGATCACATTTCCACCAAGAATTGATCCACAATCCCGTTGAGACAGGTTTTAGTGTGGTGACATCGGTCCAGGGAGAGTCACCGTAGAAAGAGCTGCTGCACACGGGTCCTGATGTCACATGTTCAAAGGGTGACTGAACCTATGTGGCCACTTCAAATCATATCTCAATCATTACTGACAGTGGAATACAACCGTCTCGATCATGAACTCACAAACACCATGCAGATGATGAAAATAAGCACGCGTGGATCCTGTCAACATATTTGGGGTAAGAATGTTCCATACCTCTGATATGCTGGGGCTCCCTTTTTGAATAATGTGAACACTTAGGAAGATTAATATCAATGCTCATTCAGGTTCATACTTGCATTTTGTGTTTCTACCTGAACACTTTTACATGCTTTGATGTAAGAAAACACTTTATTTTTCTCCGTTTGAATATTTCCATATATATATACTACGTATTAAACCCACCCGAAAAAAAACAAAGCCTGCTCTGATTCTTTAACAGTAATTATATAGCACTTAAACCGAAGAGACATGGCAATCTCACTTTCTAGATTCAAGTAGAGTTTTTTTAATATTTATTGTGTGAGGGTGAACAATTCAAATACTTTACCCTTTAGAGACCTCAATACATATTCAAACAAACCAGCAACTATTTAAAAGACCTCCTTGAGCCTTCCAGTATTAAATCTATACACGTTTGATGAAGATGATCAATTAATCAATAACTGATCAGAATAAGGCTCTCCTGTAACTCCTGAACCAGTCTGCATATTCTTTCTCTGCCGTTAGTTTATGTCAAAGTAGAAAGTGGTGAAAAAGGTGACAGGACGGCCGTGAAGTGAAGGACAGTCGACAAGGACACCTGCAAACAATCCTTCCCGGGTTCCCTGATTGATCCGAGGGTCAGGTGTGGACTATATTTACCTTTCCGCGCTCGCAGGAAATGTCTGCCGCTCACCCGCTAATGTAATTACAGTTGTTGGCCCGCTGTTGCATCTGTGAATGTCTTGTTTGTCACCGGCGCTTCTTTTCCATGCAAACTAACACCAAATATCTCCTGCTTAATGGTGATTGAAATATGGGTGCTGCCTGTCTCGGAAACCACTTAATGTCAACATGTCAGAGGTATCAGGGGGGAACTAAGTCCCAAACTACTGGACTGTCAAATCATAAACGCCATGGGGGAACAGATTTTTCAGGGATCTGCAGGCGATGAAAAGAATCACTGAGGTTTTGACAGGGATTTCATTTGGAATCGCTCATGTCTCCAAATTAATCCTGCCACAAAATTATGGTTTCCTTTCATCCCCAAAGTCCCATTTCCATGGCTATAGTGTCGGGGGGTGGGGGGTTCTGAAAAGGGGAGACTCGTTGTTCTTCTTTGATTTGATTTAATGTTTTAACTTAGACTGGAAAAAAAGAAAAAGCCAGAATCTAATCTTAACAAAGAGAAAATTACATTTCTTTTTTAACAGAGGTTTTATTGTTTTATGCAAACGGGGGGAAGCGCGAGAAGGAGCGCACTGACAAGAGATTCAGCGGCTGCCTGGTAATTAAGCTACAAGTTAAGACATTTTAATTACTCCCGTTTCTTTCTGTCTCTGTTGAAGACGCTGCAGCAGTGAGTGGAAACGGACCGTTAACTATCTGCAAAGCACACAGAGGCTGATGAAGCACATTCTGACTCCTGCATGAACCCATCCCAGGATGCTGTAGGGCTTAACCGCTGCGTTTCACCTTGATTTGTATGAATCCTGTTGAATATAAACCTGCTTTGCATGTTTGAATCACAGACCATAAGACGTGGACTGCTGTTCTGAAGCCAGCTTGGATTACGGCCGTCGTCATGTTATCTCTGGTAGAGACCAGCGCCCGTAGAGGATGCCTGAGAAAGGCCCGGATGAAGCTGAGGAGACCCAGGGACGTGACCTCAGATACCTTCAGAACACGGACCTCATCACGCCATTTGAGCTTCATTTTATATTCATATATTAATAGTGCAATGACACAATACCAACTCTGGGGGCCGCGTCCCACAGATTGAGAACCTCTGTATGAGGGTGTGGGCCGGACCCCTCTGGACTGTGTTTTCATTTAATTGAACACTGCTTCATCAGCGGAGGTGTTACAGGTGGGCACAAGGGGAAGTGCAGATTTGTATTTCAAGACCTTTATTGAGAACTTCACATATTACAAAAGTATAAAGTACACAGACACAAAAGCCATTAATAAATAAATGGCTAAATGCTT